>NC_086198.1:30994719-31239719 GCF_035770615.1 Melospiza melodia melodia
CCCGAGAACACGCAGAGGCGTTTGCTTGGTGGACTGGGCCACAGGGGCCCCTCGGCGGTGCTCACGCTTTCAGTCTGATCAGCAATGCCTCCTTTGTCACGGCAAATACGTCCCGATGGCTGCGAATAAATTATTGCAGCTCCTACAATGAAAATGCCCCTCTGCTCTGGCAGCGCCCTGCCGGAGAGTAAATACATCTGGCGGGGCAGGGGGGCTGGGGAAGGCATCGTCCCCAAATGTGGGTATCCCCGCCCCAGGCAGGATGGCAGGGAGCCTCGGGGGAGCTGGGGGCGGCTGTCGGCCCGCTTCGGGCCGGGTGTGGACGGCGGCCGGGAGCGCGGTGCGGCGGGGATCGGCCGCTTTCGTTGTGGGGAAATCGCCCCAAGGGCGGCGGAGCGGGCATCGCTGCGCACGCCGGGGATGGGGAGATGGGCACGGGCCGGGCGGCGGGGGTGGGAGCGGCCCGGTGCCCTGATGCTGACGGTGGCGGCGGGGCAGGTCTGGTTCCAGAACCGACGGACCAAGTGGCGGAAGAAGCACGCGGCGGAGATGGCGACGGCAAAGAAGAAGCAGGACTCGGAGACGGAGCGGCTGAAGGGCGCCTCGGAGAACGAGGAGGAGGACGATGACTACAACAAGCCCCTGGACCCCAATTCGGACGATGAGAAGATCACGCAGCTCCTGAAGAAACACAAGCCGGGGGGCGGCGGGCTGCTGCTGCATCCCTCGGAGGGGGAGGCCTCCGTCTAGCCTGCTTCGCCCTCCGCCGCGTTCGGAGATGTACAGATCTATTTTTCTAGACTCTACGCGCCCGGAGGAGGAGCAGACGCCGGAGGGAGCGCAGAGAGGACTGCGGGCCCCGGCGGGCGCGCCCGCTCCCCGCGCCGCGCGTTGTTGCCGTGGGGCGGCGGGCGGAGCGGAGCGGAGCGGCGGGGCTGGCCCGAGCCCGGCCCCGCTCCGGCCGGGCGGCTTTGCCGGCTCTTTGTAAATAAACCGTGAGTCACCGCGACCGTAGGCGTTCCTTACTGTGAATATTTAAAATGTAATATACATTCTTTTTTTTGTTGTTGTTTTTTGTACAGCGGGGGCCCAGGGCGCAGCGTCCCGCCCGCCCCGCGCTCTCCGGCAGCACCGGGGGCACCGCCGAGGAAACGCCGCCGTGGGCGCCGCCGGTGCCTCCCTCGGGCCGAAACTGCGGCGGCCCCGCGTGCTATTTATTAGTATTTTTGAAACACTTTCTGTTGCGGTCGTCGTGCAAGGGGAGGGAGGGGTGGGGAGGGAGAGGGCGGAGGGACAGAGTTTGCTTTCATTTACACCGTTCCCAATCAACCGCGCGTTGAAAAAGTAGCTGGTGGGAATTGTCACAACCACTGTCAGTCAAAGTATAAAATTCATTTAGTTGCTGTATTTGAATTTAAAGTGTGTTTTCTTTTGTATCATACGGAATACT
The DNA here is from genome assembly GCF_035770615.1 of Melospiza melodia melodia. Lineage (NCBI taxonomy): Eukaryota > Metazoa > Chordata > Aves > Passeriformes > Passerellidae > Melospiza > Melospiza melodia. The sequence continues at coordinate 30,996,170 of NC_086198.1, forward strand.
AGAGAATGTAAATTGTTTTTTCTTTTTTTTAAGCTAATAACGATGATATATCGTGATATAGCATCTTAACATTTATTAATTTATATTAAAAATAATTCGGTTTGTAAAGAGAAGAAAAGCCCTTTGCAAGACCAGTTAAATGTAATGCACTTTCTGTTTAAAAAAAAACAAACAAAACAACAAAACGATAAATCAATTAAACCAGTTTAAAGACGTCTGCTGCCTTCACTAAAGGGTACAGATAATCTCATTTTATCAGAGATTAAATAATGAAACAACGGAAAAGGGGAGGAAAAGAAGAAAAGAGATAATTTTTGTTGATTCTCAGTAGTAAGGTTTTTGTTGTTGTTTGGTTGTTTGGTTTGTTTGAAGACTTTTGTTGTTTGAGCGCTTTTTTTAATTTTTTTTTTTTTTTTTGTTAATTGGAAGTTGACTATTTTGCTGTGGGAACTCAAGACGGATACAAATAAAATAAGCCGTGGTTGTTTGGGGACGTGAGTGGGCAGGTAGCTTCCACCCGGCCACTCAGCCTAAATTAAGCTGTTTCAACTTTCTCGGAGGCGGGCGATGCAGGGCTTTATTAACGACAGAGTGTTACCATTATTATGGGAAATAAACCGCTTTCCAAGAAGAAAACAGTGGATAAAATAAAAGCCCGGCTAAGTGTCTAGAACAAACAGACCCAATACCAGAGCTGGTTTAAATTGAAACTCATTATCGGACGCGATCATTTCCATATCTAAACAGTCCAGAAACATCTCTTTCTTTTTTTTTTTTTTTTCTTTTTTTTTTTCTTCCCAAGGACCAGCAGAGCAAACAAAATCGGTTTCATATCATATCAGATATCGGTCTCATATCATATCAGATATGAGAGAGAAAAAGGGCCAGCTATTCTGGAGGAAATAAATAAATAAATAAATGATTCTATTTGGGGATAATTTTCTAAATAGGATAAAAAAGAAGAAGAAAAAAAAGGTAGAACAGGGTTTTATTTTTATCTTTCGGTTCACACAATGCCGGGGCCGGGAGGCGGGAGCGAGCGCGGCGCTCTGCGGCTGCCCCGGCTCTCCCTGCCCGGGTACCGGGGCTGCCCATGGCCCACCGCCACTGCCCCCCAGCCCATCCTTCCCGACGGGTTGTGCAGGCAGGAAGGGAAGGGCCGCTCGTTCGCCAGGGAGCTGCCTCGGCCCGGTTGCGATATCCCCGCGGGTTTTGCGGGGCGGCGGGAGAGAACTCAGAACACGGCGGGGTCCGGATCGCCGGGGCGGGGCCCGGCCGGGGCTCTCTGCCCGCGCACCCTCGGCCCCGTTCCCGTTCCCCGGCCGGTCCCGCTCCCCGCAGCCCGGCCCGGCCCCGCCCGCGCCCTCCCGTGCGTCCCGGGCTGCCGCCTGCGCTCCCCCGGCCCCTTTTCCAGTTCACCGCAGCACCGACTGAGGCTTTCCAGTTAATTTACTCCTGCACAGAGACCCAGCTGGCCACCAGTTGCAGTTGGCACCGTCAAAGTGGAATCGCGGGGAAAAGAGCCCAGCGCTGTCCGCTTGGTTGGGCTGGTTTTGTCTGGGGCGCTGGAAGAAAGAGCAGGGGATTCACACGAGCTCGCGGCCCCCCCTTTTCGGGACATGTTTTGGAAGTCAAAGCCGGCTGGGCTCCTTCTCCTCCAGGAAAGGACTTTTTAGGAAGAGATTCAATAGCTAACCCCTGGATCGCTGCCACGGACAGCACGGTGAACAATTAAAAGACAAATGTCAGCTGGCTTCACGGGGCGGGAGGTTCCCCCCGTGCGCGGGGGCCTGGCCGAGATCCGCCGCACTTTCGGCTCAGTCCTTCGTGCAGGCAGGAATTTGTGACGGAACTGTAAAAACTCCGCGAAAACGACATTTTAAAAGTGCTGCAGAGCCGCGTCCATGGGGACTGGGAGCCTCTCCCCGGCAGCTGCCCCTCGCTCGGGCCCGGGCCGAACCCCCGCGGGCAGAGAGCAGCTGCGCACACGCGTGGGGAGAGGCGGGCGCGGAGCGGGGCGGGAGGGCCCTGCCCGAGCCGTGAGCGAGCACCGCGGACCGCTCCCGACAGCTCCCTTCGCACACAGCTTTTGGCTTTCCTTCCCTTCTGTCACAGGGCTCTTGGTTCTAAACCCCACTCCCTTCCGTACGCGGGACTTCCAGGCTCAGCGGAAATAAAAGCAGCTGTTTCTGGGATTTCCCGGCTCGGGGGAAATAGAGGCGGCTGGGTTTACCCTGCCTCGGTCCCTGTCATGTGCCTTCTCTGGGGTGCAGAAGATATCGCGGGAGAAGTTCCCGGCCGTGCAATCCCAGAGTGCCCGAAGCATCCTCCCTACTTTTCCAACGCCTGGTCCGTCTCCAGCCCAAGCGAGCGTCACCACGGACAGGGGAAAAGATTTCCTTCCCCGTAGAAGCGCCCCAGGCGCCCGCCCCACTCCGCGCCCTGCAGTCGCCGTGGGCACCCCGAGACTGCGGGGAGGGAGGGAAGAAGGAAGGCAAGGGAGGTACGGGAAGCAAAGGAGGGGCCGGGGCCACCCCACCGCCCGCACCCCACTGCCGGCCGGCAGCTGCTGCCCGCGGGACGCATGCATATGGATGTGGACATATGGACGTGGGCAGGATCCGCACCGCGGTGCCACAGGGGGACACAGGTTCCAAGGGGAAGCCCACGGCCGGAGTGGCCGCTGGCAGGGAGGGGGAAAAGGAAGAGCTCTCCGCGGGGTAACGAAGGGGTCGCTCTACCCGGTCGCTTTACCCTGGGGGAAAGCCCAGGACTTAGGCCGCTGTCACCCGGTCCCGGACAAGGCCCTACAGCAGCGCTGTCACAGCCCCGAGGCCTGCGGGCTCCCTCATCCCGACAGCAACTCCCAGCCAGAGCTCCCGGCGCAGGCAGCGAGGAGGGAAATGCCTACACCCTGCCAGAGGGATGCCCAAACCGGCAGCCACGCGGGACAGAGAGACCATTTCAGCGAGTGATGGCTTCTCCCGCTCTTTCCCTCACGTGTGGTCCCCTGTGATGAGCTCCTGAAATCCCGTTATCTCCCATCACCTCTCGGTGCTATTAATTTTTAACGCTTCCCATATAACACGCTCGCTGTCTCCCCTCCGCTCTCCCTCCGTTTGCTGCCGTGATGTTATTTCGTGCAAGACTTTCGTTGTTTCCCTGCCAGCCGTCCCGAGGCTTTGCTTTAGGCACTCCTTGCCTCGGGACATGAGTCGTCCCTCAGGCCAGAGAACCCGGGCGCTAAAATGAGGGCGATGGGCTTTCACCCCGGCCCGGACACCCCGAGTCCTTTCCAGCATCGCGGCCGCGGGCAGAGGGACCGCTGGGAGAGGCGCTTGTGCAGGATCCGCCGCTCAGAGCCGGCGTCGCCAGCCGCAAATTAAAAAGTGAGATGAACTGCTCCCTCCTAATTGCAGCTCCGCCTTTACCTTCTGCACCGATAGGTATTTCCCAGACACGCGTTTCTGGCGGCGTTTGCCAGCTGTCTCCAACAGCGGTTGCGAGTCTCCGTGAGGGATGCAAACATCTGCCGGGCAGGAGGAGGCGGCGCTGCCGAGGGGAGCAGCGGGCACCCCGCACCGTACCCGCACCGAGCACCCCACACCCCACACTGTACCCGCACCGAGCACCCCACACTGCACCGAGCACCCCACACTGCACCCGCACCGAGCACCCCGCAGGAATCCTGGGTTCCCCAAATCCAGGATTTGGGCAGGAATCCTGTCAGGGGAGGGGTCCTGCGAGAGAGAGTGGCGTTAGGAGTAGTATTGCGTTCAGAGACGGAGTTTTGGTCCATGCAGGAATTAGGGTAGAAAGATTTAGGACTTTGATTTAGGGTGAGGAAAACGGTTGCAGTTATTACAGCGTATAGGCAGAAGTTCAGGAGGGTGAGTTTAGGGTTGTAGATGATAATGATTGTTGTTCAGCCTAGGTGGGAGATGGACGGCACCCGCACCGAGCACCCCGCACCGCACCGAGCCCGGCAGCGGCTCCGCGCCCCAGCGAGCGCGGTTGATAAGAACAAAGTTATCGATACAAGGGCCGAGCAGGCAGCACCGCGCCTCCCCGCATCCCCCGAGGGTTCAGGCCTTGCCCGGAGGCCCGGGGCTGGCCGGAGGCGCTCGGCAGGGCCGGTCAGTGCCCGCGCTGCCCTCCGGGGCCGCGGGGCTGCGGGGAGCGCCTGGCACCGGCCCCGCGGCAATAACCCGCTTCCGCACACGCAAGTGCATCCCTGTAATAACGTCCTCGATCATTTATTAAAAGTCGTGTCAAGCGAGCCCATATAATTCATCTTTATGCAAATACATCAATGTCAAGCCATTAGTGTATTGCTCGGGTTTTTTATTAAAGTGCATTCTTTTTAATTCAGCTCAGTAAAATATGAGCCCTATTGCTCAAGAATTATAGCAACTATTAGAGTAACATATGGGCAACATGCACTCAGAAAATAAAAATCAACAGATAAAGTGGCGGGGTCACAACGGGGAGCAAACACTTAACAAAATGGCAGCGGGGTAATAGATTTTCCGCCCGCGCCCCCGGCTCTGGGGTGTCAGGAGGAGCCCCCCGGCTCGACGGTGGGGCGGCCCTGCCCGGAGCCCGCAGCCATCCCCGCCCGGCTCCGGTTCCTTGCCCGGTCCCTCCTGGCCGGGACTGCGGGAGCGCAGCGCTGCCCCACAGACACGCAGCTCCGCACCGCCCCTTCCGCACCCCCCAAGGCTATCCCGGATTTAATGAGAGAGTTGCCCACATCCTCATCACCCCAGCATGGTAATTGAGCAGATCTATTAACTTGTTACACTAGATTTGTTTAAAGAGACTATTACACAGTCATTTAATCAATTTGTTACACTGGAGGTCCTGACTTATGAGACACTTGCCGTATGATTCCTTAATGACTGAATTAATTTGTTTTAATAAAACCAACATTGTGTACAAGCACATTTCGAGAAATGTAATTTTGGAGACGGAACAGTCCAATGCTTCATCTGATTAAGTCTTTTCGATGGTTTATCAAAGTCGGGAGTTGCCGTCATAAACTGCATGTATGGGGTATTTTTCTTTTTTATAGCGTCATTAATTTAATATGGATCATTAGTTCTTTATACACATGCATGTTCTGACAAATGTACCCAATGAATAATGCACCTAATGTGTTTGGGCTCAAATGCATCACGCCATAAACAGAAACTGCCGCAAAATAAATAACAATAAACAATAATAACAACAACTAATACCGCGGCCGCCCCGTTCCCAGTTCCAGTGTCGGGCCGGAGGAGCCGGGGCGCTCCCACGCCCTCGCACCGCACCGGGCTCACGGCAACGGGAGCGCCCATGGATTTACGGTGAGTTAAGGCTATCCCGAGAGCAGATGTAGGACAAGAAAATCGGTTTTGCTCCTGATGGGAACTGACGTGTGTGGAATAAGTGTAAATAAACACGAGGGCTCCCAAGAAAAGGAACTTGATGATATCGATTATGTAAAATAATGGCCGCATTACAAATGTTAATGTACTATGGTAATGCGCCGCGAGCAGCCGGCAGGGAAGGAGGGAGCAGCCTCGGGAAGCGCTCCGGGAATCGGGACGGCGACAGCGACACCGACAGCGTTACCCTCAGCAGTGTCGCTGTCGCGGTGGCGGGAGGGATGACCCCGCTGCCTCGCTGGGCATCACCCCCAGCCTGGACCCCGCCCGGCCGTGGCACTGCCAGGAGCTAAAACAACTCCTGTACAGAACGTCCCAGGGCCTCAGCATCCGCCAGAGGAGGCGCCTGAACAGATTGTTCTCATCTAAACCCTTACTTGCTGCCTTTGAAATTCCTCGCCTTGACAGTGTGGCTTGGTTCTGTTTTTTTTTTTTTTAAAGTAATTCCCACCAGTGACCTTGGGGACCAGGAAGTCTGCTGGGCATCTACTTCTTCTTAGACACTGAGCATCTCCTTCTTTTTAAACATGAACGCGTGTTTCTCGGACTCCAGTGAGACCTAAACCTCAGCCCAAAACGTGACACTGCTGCTGCACCTGCCCCAGATGAGTGTCCACCGGCCTCACACGTTCCTCTGCAAACAGAAATCTCAGCTGCAGAGCCCACTGAGCTGCAGCATTTCCCACACTGTAATCATCTGCACCTAGCAGAACTTTAAAGGGAAACCCGAAGCAGCTTACTGCTCAAGAAAATAAAACGAGATGGAGAAAACACACCTTCAGAGCCGTTTTTCACCCTCCTCACATGGTTTCTCATAGATAAACTACCCTTTTCCCTCAAAGGTAGGTGTTCTGTGCCCTTTATAAATGCAGGCAGCACAGCCACCAGCAATGTGTGCAGGAGGTGTATTTAAGTAAATGGATTCGACCTTTTGGCCATTTTAACAGATGCTGCTTCTGACCACCCCAAAAAGCTTGTTTCAAGTTAACAACATTAAGCATTGGAGGTCACAAGGCCAATTCAAGGTCATTTTAATTCTGGCTAAAGGTTAATTAGATCACTGCATTAAAGCAAAAATAGACTATATTCAACTTTAATGAGGACAGACAGGTTTTTTACACACCTCTTAACTGCTCCCTTTATGATAAGGATATAGGGTATGTATCAGAGACGAAATCTTGCTGTCAGTTCCACAAATCGAGTTACAGGAGTTACACTGGCAAGGCATAAATACAGCTCTTGGTTTGTTTGAACTCTTTTTTTTATTTGCAGGATGGGGCATCTGGGTTTCCTGCTACTCTTTCCTCTGTCCCCTCACAGGGAGCCCAGGGTTGCACTGCTCTGCCCTGAGGAACACCAGCCCCAATGTCCAAATGTGCGTGCTGGATGTGTGATCACTGAAGGCAGCAGGACTCATGGATGGTGAGGCACTTTCCCTGGGCTGATATTGCCAGCTCACAGAGAAAACAAGCCTCATTTGGAAAACTCCACCATACTTTGCTTGGGAGTACTGAGCCAAATGGAAAGGCAGCTTCTGATCTGGCAGTGTTTGTGAGCTTTCATAATACTTTGTACCCTGCACTTGAAAAATCCAGATTTTTTTTTTTCCCCCAAAAGAAATCAAGATAGAAGAGATCACGGAAATGAGAGACCTTGGTTTGAACCTCATTATCCCTTGTGAGGGAAAGCAAAGACCTCTGCCTGTGTCTCCTTTCCCCCATGCAATGCCCTGGCTGCAGGGTACTCTGGTGTGCACTTCTCTCTGGATGGAGCTGTTCAGCTTTGAGTCAGCAACTACACCAGAGCTGGGCAGAGAGGCTAGATATCCTCTTTATAGCAAAATACCCTCACTGATGGGCCTCTAGCTGATCAAGATTCTTATCCCTCATGTCTTCCCAAACTGGATGCATAATTCCAATCTCCTTCATAGACACTTTCTATGGGAGAACTTAGCCCAAATTATGGTTCCTAGGAGAAAAATATGGCTTGGCAGATATTTTTTCCAGCAAAATCTTGCACTGGAGTGAAAATTCCTAATCAGTTCAACACATAAAATCAATCCAGAACATCAAGCCAGAAGTAAGGTCTGTATTGATTATTAAACTACAGGTATTGGATGAATCACTGACGCACAGGGATAATGGCGTGGCTTATGCTTCCAATATGATCATTTCACCAAAACAATTGCCCAAGACCACTAGGACATACTCTAAAGCCCCCAGTCTGACTCTCCATGGAAGTGTGACTGGGGTCACCAGGAAATGAAGCCATCTGAGGGCTGGGAGATACTGAGACACAGGCAAGCTGGAGCACCAGGCAAGTCACCCGGGGGAAGAAGTGAAGAGGAGAAAGCTGGGGAGCTTATGTGCCAGACAAAACAATGAAAACTCCGAATTATCAGTTTGCAGCACCTGGTCACTAATGTTATTTTCATCTAAAAGAAGAGAGTGTGAATGGCACAATACCTAGTGAGGTACCCTCAAAAGAAACTGCCTGGAAATAGCCCTTCTTCACATACCTATGGGTGCCAAAAACATCTACCCAAATCAGGACTGGGTTGTTAGTTATTTATGATCACTGAAAGGGCTACATTTATTGGATAATTTATTTATAATGAATAATTCAACCAGTTTTATATGGAAGAGTTTCATTCCCTTGGGCTGCTCACTTGAGAGGCAGCAAGGCTGTATCACTACATATTTTTCAGAGAGCCTTCAATTCCTAAATCTGGTTGTTCTGTTACTTAAGCTACGACACAATCATCAAATTCCAAGCTATTTTATGTATATATTTTTCTGTCTTGATACAGTGGTTTCCAACTCACAGCTTCCAACTACAGCATAAAACATCAGTAGGAGAGAGACGTGCTCTTGCAGCATTTGGGGTTTGCCCTGTATTTTAACTGTATTGCTTTATTAAAACAGCATTTTATGTTACATGTATTGCTTTATTAAAGTAGTATGATTGGTACATGCTGCTGGTGTCCTACTATCCCTGCATGCTACATCACTGTTTCCTCATGCTCTCTCCCCAGAACTACCCTGAGGCTCTCATCTTGCCCTGAGACCCTTTGCAGACCAGAGTTAGCTGCTGACTGGGCCAGCCAAATTCTTCCCCAATATTTCCATCAGCATTAATCCAAATGAGCACTTGCCCCACTTCTGTTTTCCCTGTAGTGTAGGTGATTCAGACACAAGCCATGGATTGCTCCTTCACTGGACTTTGACTTTCCAGTCATCTTAGCTTATCAATAAGCTTATAAAGAAGCTCACTTCAGTTTTTTGGGAGTTTGTTTCTTTCTTATTTAAGTGACATGGTACTCTCAGTCAATATCCCACTGGAAGAGGAGCTGTATGATCCATCTTCTTGACAAGGAAATATTTATAGAACACTGTTGCTTGGTTTCTTTCTGGGGTTTAGGCATTTTTTTTCACAAAGTTTTCCAAGATCTACCTCCTACAATTAAAAAAAAAAGAAAAAAAAGTTATACTTGCAATGAACAACTGTGCAATAAATAAACAAATAGGCCAAGCAGTCATGAATCTGATTCTCTGCTAGGAAAAACTATCCTTTTTTAGTCAGGTCACCTGCTCTGGCCTGAGGACCTTGGCAATTGTCTTTTTCCTGACAGGCTGACAAGTTCCTGACCAGATACTCCAACAATACCTTTCTATTTTGGTAGAATTATCTTCCATTGAAAAAAAGAGTTCCCAGGTCTAATATATATATGTATAAATATATAAAATAGGTGTGTATGTAAAATAAACCTTCACCTCTGCAGGCATATCCCTGTACACATCTTTATTTGAATAGCTGTTAATCGCTGACGCTCCCCAAGGAGACCAGCAGAAAGAATGTCAGGGGCCCTGCTCATAACCCAGCTGAATACCTGACTATTTTAAGGTACTCTGGAGCTGCATGAATCAGAAAGAAAACAGCTCCCCCTACCCATTTTATTAGAAGGCAATAAAATCTGGTGGTGTCTCATTAAATTTAATGAGCCTTCATAAAATAACCATTACACTGTGGAGGTAATGAAAAGAATAACTATGATGGTTAGTAAATAAAGCAGCAAGGGTGATAGTACTAGATGTCCCAGATCCCTATCAGTATCAAACAGGTAAATGACTCTCAGAGAGGATTATGGTGCCTTACACACCTTCTCATGCATTGATACCTTCTTCTGTATCAGGTTAGAGGAATTTCTTTCCCCCTCCCCATATGAAAACAATGCCATTTGTTTTTATAGCCCTATGCCGCTCGTGTAAAACCCTGAACAAATCAGTGCACAGGGATCCTTAAAAACTGCATGCAAATTTCCATCAGAGGTCATGAGCTTGTGCTTGTCCATTTCTGAAGTTTCTTTTGAACTAGCCATCACTGCTGGAAATGTCACTGCAGAAGTGTCTTGGGAAAAACATCCTCATTTGGTATATATCAGCATCATCCCATTCTGTGCATTCTCCAACCACGGTGACAGCTGCAGGCTCTGAGATTTAAAAAAAAGTGTCCCAGAGTCAAAATCTTTCGTACCTGGCTCATGCATGCCTCAGAAATAAATGGGTTAATCTAATTACAGGATCAGCTCCACTGAGAGGTTATGACTGCCCATAAAAAAGCAAGAAGAGAGGCTGGTAGAGACTGGCACAAAACTCCAGAAGGTTGCTGCAGGAAATGCACTTTTTGCATTTTCCCATTTCACTTGAAATGAAAAAAATGCACATTTCACTTTTTCCCATTTCACTTGAAATGGCACAAGGAAAGATTCCATCACAGTGGGATTATTCACAGGAACAAGCAATCTGATATGTGGGCTTATTTCTGTACCCATGCTTCCTTCTGAGATTCCCCTTTCTCCTGCTGAGGGTGGCTGTACTACAGCACCATGCTCCTCTGTGAGAGCAGACTTTTGTACCAGTGTAGCAGCATGGGAAGTGGTCTTACCAACAAGCCCTTTGCTTACTCAGAAACCATTTCTTGGCAATTCACAGTCATTATTGTTATTTTATGGTAGAGGCAGTGCAATTTTTGTTGAATTATAAATATTGCAGATCTATTTCCCTCGTCCCCAGCAGTTTCCAAAGACATCTAAACCCACAGTGTGATTGCTCCCTAATCTAGCTGAGGTGATGAAATGGTGCCAAAACTCTCATTGCAATTTCATTAGGATATTCATGAGTCGCACTTTTGCAGTGTTGCAGAAACAACACAAATTGGTTTGTGAATTGTGAACTCCCCCTTCTTTGCCGTCATCATCATCTATTTCTTCAGAATCATAAATTGTGGATTAGCAAGGCAAGTGTGCTTGGGTGATTTTGGGACTCGGCTGCTGGAGTTGGTTAATGCACATCTCTGGGTCCCCCTGTGGTTTTCCCTTGCCTGTGGAAGTGCTCTGTTAGCAGAGGAGCGGGAAGGGCGGCAGCTGTGGGGCCTCTGGCTCTGCCACTGCTCTGCTTGCTCACCACCAGCAGCAATGACCATGCCATTGGCAAAAATGATTGCATGCAACAGGCACAGGCAGCTGCAATTTCAGATGACAAGTACTGGAGAAGAGCCACTTGGTAACCTCGGCAGGCATAGGTGTCTGCTGCTGGCACTGACATCCTGCTGGTGGTAGGATGCCTTGAAGGGCTGGTCACCTGAAATTCAAATTACCTGAAGCAATAGGCAACAATGCTCCACTTCCCTCTAGGATTGCTGGGGCATACTCCTGAAAGGTCTTCTCTGACCCATCTGGAAGGGCTCTGGTATTTGTGGGTGACACCTGGGTGTCCCAGCCGATGGGACAGTTTGTGTTCAGAAACTGCAGCAGAATTTGAGGGAGGGTTCTCCCTGCAGCTCGGCAGTAAGGTTGGATTCTGGGTCTCCCTGTGGCTTTAGAGCAGGGAATGATTTGCAGATGACAGCCCAGCCCTGTCTTGGGCAAGCACCATCATTAAAGCACAGTGGGGCAGTACCCACTCCCTGAGCTTATGCAGATGAATTTCACACCAAGCCAGCAGCTTTTAAATATGTTCCACTTTAACTATACATCCAAAGAGACCTATTAGTTAACTTAGCATGGGCTGCAGTTACATCTCTTGCAGGGAAGTCACTCCTCTATCCATGGGATATTACTCTGGTACCACATTTGGAAAACCTGAGGAGCTCCCCAGCTCCATGGTGGGCATTGATGAGATGGGGAGACGGGAATGCTGCTACTGGGGAAGGTTTCTCACAGCTCACAGTCCTCCTTTGCGCAACCCAAACCTCTTAGGAACACAGGATATGAAATATATTTGAAATGGCAGACTTTCACATGCAACTTGATTTAATTTTTCTGTGGAAAGATCAGCTTAGACTTGCATTGTTCACATGAAATAATGAAACGTTACTGATTTAATTAGTGCTCAGCTTTCAGTCTGTGCTTTTTATATTGTTGAAATTGCATTTTGCATGGGACAAAACTATCAATAGATAAAGCAATTTAAAAGGCACATCTATAGAATATATTCTCTCCCCCTTTTCTTTTGCTAGTTTCAATTCATTGCTCAATTTAAGTATGGAAATAATGTTTGTCAAAGATTTCCTGACACGTGATTTACAGGAAAAAAAGAAGACGTTGGAAGAATGGTATGAAAAAACATCAGGGCATCTCCTGCTTGTACTTCTAACCCATTTATGGTACAATATACAGATAATCCAATCTACTGCTGAAAACAAGGTTTGTGCAGTTATGCTCCACTACTTCACAATGCTTCACTTAAAACTTGATAGTTTTCTCTTATTTTCTTTCTCCTTGAACTGACAAAGTGGATTGGGCAGGTTCTAGCTGACAGAAATACTTCACTCCTGAGCATCAGCTCTCTGACATTTTACATGGGGGCTTTGAGCTCAATTTAGGGAAAATGGAATCAGTTTGTGGGATCACCACATGTCCATGAGGGCAGGGCAGGGAGCAAGCCCCACTGCTGGGCCCCAGAGTGGAACAGGAATGGGAAAGGGGTCTAACCTCCTGGGTCACTCAAAATCAGAGACTCACAGAATGGTTAGGTTTGGAAGGAAACACAGTGGTGGCCCCAGAATACAAAATCCTTGAAAACATACACCCTTGATTCAAGAGTATAATCCAGTCACGTACCACATCATCTGCAGCGTCATTGTTGGCAAAATCAGATTGTTTGGACAATAATTAATGTTGATACTGATATTTGTGCAAGAATGCCAGCACTAGTTGTGTTCCACTGCTAGAGCCACAGGATTTTTCTGTCAGCACCAACAGGGACAAGGAGAAGCTTTCCCTGAAGCAAGGGTTTTTCATTGTCTTGTTTGCAGTAAAGAAGCCTTTCTGAGCAAGCTGACATCCTCCCTAAATTACTTCCCTGTGTAGAGTGTCTGTGCTGTATAGTAGAAGACTGCTTATTTCTCATATTGATTTACACAAGACAGGGTAGTGAACATACAATTAATTAATAGTTGACTTCATCGGAAGCCAGCTGTTAGCCCCATAATTTACAATGGGAACAAATTCAGAATAAGAAGGATTATACTTCTAGAAACTGTATTTCTGTGTTTTAAAGGTCAAATCCAGCTTCCACTGAGGTTGATGGAGATCCTCATGATCTGGAAGTGATGCTATGTGCTGATGCATACCACCATGAGTTTCATGACTTACTGAAGGAATGACTTTTTTGGTACATGTTATCCTTAGCTTAGTCACAGGCATTTCCCCCAGGCCAAATCAGAAACGATGCTGTTAAGTCTGCATATCTCTGTCCAGCTTTGCTCCTGAAATAAAAGTCCAATCCCACAAACATTTCTTTCAAAATTTCTAGGTTACTAAAGTAAAACTTTCTACTGCTTCTGTTTAAATTTTATTTGTGTCTAGGTGCCATGAAATAAATCCATGCAACACAGCTTGGCTCCACAACCAATGGATTAATTTATTGACAGAGCCTTCCTCAACATACTGGGTCAGATATTAAACAGTATTTAATTTGCTGATACCCTTGAAGATGAAATATGGACATTATTTCCTTGTTGTCATATCAGGAATTCATCCTGGAGGGTCACTAACCGATACTCTCTGTATGTTTTGAACATGCTTTTCTCAGCCTTGTGAAGCACTAGGAAGTTAAATGCTTGCACTGCAAACAAACTGGCCTCTGTTCCCAGGCCTGATAACCTAAAATGTGACCATTACTTCACACATTCTTTTTCCTGGTGTCAAATACACTGTGGGGAATATTGGAAAGAAGATAAGAGAAGAATGCACGTTTTGCAGGACAGAATGCCAACATCTGACCCCGAGGAAATGAAACCTGGCAGAATCTCAGGGGTTGGCAAAGAAAACCTAATGATCCCAAGTTACCTTATACACATGCTTGTTCCTGTGCAACTTTGCCTTCCAGAATTTTTACCATGAGATATAAGATGTTTGTGTCTTCCTGGAGGACTTATCATGCACAGCAGCACAGCAAGGCCAGGCTTTGTTATTCTCTGAAGCAGCCAGTGGTTTAACAACTTCTTCACATGGCTGCTTCTGAGAGTGGATCAAGAAGAAGATAAAATCCTGCCAAGGAGGACTGAGGAGCACCTGAAGGATTTTTAGCCTTATGTTGTAGCCTCAAAAGTGCTGGAAATCTTGCAGGATATTTGGATCAGCGTTGGTGCTTCATATCTCACCCCAGCTAGGTTTGGAGCCAAAGGACACTGTGTGGCTTGTCTGCAGGCAGGCTACCTTCAGTTCAGCTCAGAAGGAGCTGAAGGAAGGAGCAGAAGGAGCCCTGCAGATCCCTTGGCTGTGGGGATGGGTGATAGGGTGTGTGCATGGATCAGCAAGGCTGTGGGACAGCCAGCGAGCCAAGTACAGCAGTCACAGCAACAGAGAATAGCAGCTGGGTCACAGACTGGATTAACCCAGAGAGAATGGGGCAGGATTTTCAGTAACTTTTCAAGTGCCTGGCTACACATGAATGCTGCTGCTATCTGGGGGAGAATATGCATGTTCTTACCATTTATGTTGTTATTTTTGCATGTTTAACAGTGTTGCTCATCAAAGAGTTTAAAACTTGAGGCAATATGGAGAGCCAATTTATTCTGTGACTTCTGTGGGCTCTGTGTTGGCCTGATTTGATGATAGAAGATGCTGCTTGCTCACCTGTGCCATGCTTACAGTGCCAGCCCCTGGGTAGGAGCACCACTACAGGACAGCCCCTTAAGCTGCAGGGGCTGGCTGGAGAATGGGAAGGGAAACTGCTGGATCTGCATCCTTCTGCTTTGATCTACAGCTCTGTGAAAATCAGCCCCACTTCTGCTTGTCAGAGTGTAAGAACATGAGAAGAAATTATCTTTCATTGCCATGAAAAGTTTCTATCAAGACGCAGAAGCTGAACAGAGGAATGGGGTCGAGAAAGACCCTTTAAAATCCTTTTGAGATGCTTGGTTTGGGGCACAGTAGACAGCAGAGGTGCTGCACCAAAAGGAGATTTCTTGCTTCATCCAAAGGATGCTGTATTAACTTCTCTTCACGAGTTCATCTCAGAAAGGCTTCCCTTTTAGCAAGAAAATGAGGGAACTTGTGGTTTTGTCTTCCCCAGCCAGCTGAAAGACTTATTTATAATAATAATAATAATGATGATTTTATAATCATCAATCATTAATCATTATAACAATGATTATTTTATAAACATTATCAGTGAGAATGAGGTTAATTACAAAGGAAAGGAACTTCCTTGCGAATGAGATTAATAGCAACAACTCAAATAAAGGATTCCTGTATGCTAGTTCAAAGCCTGTGGCTCTTATTCATCTCACTAATGTAAAGCAGACTTTTGTTCAGAAAAGTGAGATAAAAGCCAGTGTTTTGATGTTTATGTTGTTATCCTTTATTTGGTGACTTTTTTCTGGTACTGGAATTATTCTACTGGCTCTTTTACTGCTTTAGGTTCTTTACTGCTCTTACTCTAGACCTTATTTTGGTGACTTTGTACTATTTAAATAAACAAGAGATGTAAGACTGCTTCCTCTCAGAAGCCCAGCCTCAGGTAGGACACGCAGCTCTTTTGGATAAGTCTTGCAGTGACTGAACTGCCATTTTTCTGTGGAGAGGCAATGACAATTCACAGCAGCACAAGGCTGTTTGCTGTCAGCCTGCCAGGTGCACGATGTTGGGATACCTGACTTGCCAAAAACACCTCATAATATGATGAAGACAAAGCCACAAATTTCAACTACTCACATGCTGCATCCTCCTCTGCTGCTCCCAGGGCTTGCCTGGGGTACTGGAGAGCAGAGCCCACAGCTCTGGCAGCAGGTTTGCAGCTTCATTCACTTGCTCTCCAAACCTAAACTCGCTCGACCAGGCCATGGGGAAGTGGGGTGGGATGAAGGAAAAAAGGCAAAGATATCAAAGTAAAGGCAAATCTTACTGAAATCAATCGCACATTGATTGATTTCAGTAGTATATCCTTAGTACATCCTTAGTACATCCTCAGTACTCAGTACATCCTCACATTCCAGAAAAAAAATGGTTAATATTTTCTTAATATTTTCAATGTGGTCAAATTCTTTTTCATTGGAAGCATTTATTTCTTTAAAACATATTTCATTTGATGAAAAAAACCTCCTTGATAATGAATGAAATACCTAATTTTTGGTCAGGAATAACATTCTGCTCAACCACGCAAGACTTTTGATTTATCATTTGTCATCTGATGAAAAATAAAGTCCCTTTGGTTTTTACTAATTCAAAATACACTTTTAATACCCTACAGAGCAAGGAAATTGAAGGAAGGCCTAGTGTGCATTTTAACTACAATATTTACTTCTGAAAGCACTTCTTCTGGAAGAAAAACTGAGGAGCTAAGTATTCTGCTTAAGCTTTGTATTGCTCTGTATCACATTCAGGTTTTCTTGAATTAGTTTTTCACATGATTTTGAATGCCCACACACACCCACAGAAACACCACCAATACCCTCTGCACTGCCAAAATTATTTCTGGTGGCTCCCTGTGCACTTCTGGTAAAAAACTAAATACAAGACACCTGCTGGGCAAGTCAAACAAGTGCAAAACCACTGAAAATGCCAAAATGAGGGCAGGGCATTGGAGAGAGGGACATCAGCACGGCCATCAGCCCCTTTTGGGAGGATGCCATGAAGAGACCATGCTAAGACAATGGCAGCACATGCAGGGCCACAGGCAGGACAGACTAACGAGGGCAGCACTGACCAGGGAGCTGCTGGATTCGAGCTGAACTGTGGATCCTGCTGATAATGTGGGAATTTTCCCTGCCTCGTTCTTCCTTTGCAAGATAGATTTTCTTCTGATTGTTCAATTGTTGTTCACGTTAGATCATCAGTGCTTCTCCCACTGGTTTACAATTGACCAGAGAGCATGCTCCCTCCTAACCCGGTGTTTTTCCTCAGCACCAAACCTTTATCTGTAATGCAGTGGAAGAGAAACACCTGAAAAATTTACCCGGGGTTTTGTTAGTCTTCCTTGCTTGTTTTGCTTTCTCTCCCGGCAACAAAAGAGTTGTCAAAAGTAATGTTTATAATAATTTAACGGATTATTTGCTTATTAGATATTAATCATTCTGCTGTGGCCAGGGTCCATGCTGGTGCTCCTCTACTAGAACAGTGATTCTGATCTCAATTAGATTATGTCTCTCTCCTTTACCTCCCCATAAATCATTCCGGCAAACTGAAATTAACAGCTACTGGAGCGCATTAATAATCTGCCTCACACATTGGAAAATGCATTAGCCGGAACCCTCCCATCACTCTGACTGTTAAGCACATCATTTTGTTTATGAAATATAAACATTTCATGGAAGAGCTCTCCCACATTTCTCTGGGCCTTGTGACAGCTAAAATGATTGCCCACAATTGCCAGTCAGTCAAGCGCCCAAATAAAGTTTGTTTAAAGCCATGGTTCTGTGACTGCCCTATTTTCTCAAGCATTAAAAAACCCATGTTTAAAATAAAATTCCTCTTTATCTGGGAAGAAAGGAAAAGGAATAGCTGTGTATCTGTCGGAGTTGCACGGAGACAGATGTACACTTTGCAAAGGCTCTGTGATTTCAATATTTGGTTTAGCTTCACAGAGGAGGAAGTGCTGCCAAATTCTTTGTAAAATAAAGCTCCAGAATAATGATTTTTAGGATGATCTAATTAAAACATTTCATTTCTGACAAACTGACATTTCCATCAACTTGCCAAGTAACATTCCAACTTGCATTTAAAAGCTCAGTGTCTTATTGTAAAGCATGTTGAAATAGAATACCACCCCCCCAACCTAGGAGTTTAATTTCAAAATGAAATATGAAAATGCAGCATGCAAAGAACATTGATGCAGCATGTTATGTCAACACTGGGCCTTCTGGTGGTTTTCTTGCAAAGCAAAAACTAGCCCATAATTAAATTGTTTCCAAGCCTGCTAGCCACACAGCTCAGGAGCAGCACTTCCACCCAGGGCCTCTTCCACCAACATTCAGATTTGTCACCAGCTGGGAGTTTGGGGTTTTGTTTCTCTCTTACATGTGCTCTGGCACTACGGGAACACAGGCAGGCCCACAGTGAGAGTATTTCTCCTCTTCTCAGAAGAGAAAAGTCCAAGTTTTTTCAGAATGTAGATTGCTTTCACTTGATCTTGGATGCATTTGCACATCAATACTGTCAGTATCTTGAATATATTGATAACAGTACTACTTTAACCCAAAATATTTGATCCTTGGCTGCTGCTAGGTTAAAGATCATATAGACTGAATTAAACGGCAAACCCCAGAGAATCTACCCATGAAACATAACACTAAATCTTACAGGGGCTTTAAACTGGTATGTGTAGTTTACAAGGAATTTATGTCCATCTACTTGCAGCAACAAAACCAGGACAGCACCGGCTGTATAATGCATAAATGAGAACCTCACACCCGATTCTTTCAGCAGTCAGAGGTAGTGCTTGCAAATAAGCAACACTGGCACCACCTTCACTTTCACCTTTGCCAAACTCTTGGTCTGGAAATGAGCATTAAAACTGAAATTAAAGCTCTGCATTAAAAGAGTTAGGCACCCGTGACCATTTTGCTAGCTGGGAGGCCTGGTGCGCACACATTTTCTCATCTGTATCTGGGGAAGAAGTACTGAAGGCTTGGGCTGAGCAAGCTTCTTGAAATATGTGCTTGGGCTTCGGGGAGCATGCTGCCCTCCCTAAAGCCAGGCACGTACTCATGGCCTTTGCTGAATCAGAGCTCATGTGAGCTCAGCTGTGCAGGTATTGGTATGAGAACACAGCTTGCAGCTGTAAATTCCTCGGGGCACAGCCGAGTCGTTCTTGCTGGGCTGTGGTCATCTGTGCACTGATAAACTATAAATAATTCTAATGAATGGTAGTATTTTTTAAATACAAGCACGAGACTATTTAAGATTTAGCTGAGTTTTGTTTATTATTCTCAAAATGCATTTGCAGCATATAATGTCTCCAGAGGGCTGTTCTGCCATGGAATATTATGCGACTCCCTATCAATAAATGACACAGCTTTTTATATGTTTGAAGTAAAAGAAATAATTGCTGCTCCTTGTGGAGTTAGGCAATAAATTGCCTAATTATTTTGTTAAGTGTCACTACTAGAAGAAAAACATTACTGGAGCTTTATGGGCAAATCTCATCTGAACTGAGGGTGAAATTCTGGGAAAGAACATATATGCTCTATATCTGCACCCTATTGAACTACCAAACTCCTAATAAAAATGTCCCTTACTTGGGGAAAATTAAACTTGTTTCTTTATCAGTAGCTTGGCTTAATTTTTTCCTACTTATATTTTTGCTGCCTCATAATTTTTGATCTCTCCCAGGCTTCATCCATGGTGCTGATACATCTCGGCAGAGCCAGGCCAGCAGAAGGCTAAGGGGAAGCTCCCAGTGTGCACTGATCTTTTGTAAAACAAGGGGCTTTGGAGCCCCACAATCCTGTGCACACACTGTGAAATGTCTTTTGTTATGAAGAGCAGGAATTATAGCAACTATGAGGTAATAAAGCAGACAGCATCCTTCCTAGTTGAGATATAATTCTGAAACGTGGAATTTGGGGTGCTTGATACCTCAGGGCAGCCTTCTATTTACTCCTTGTAGTCATGCTGTCCCATGGATCTCTCCCAAGTTAGCAAAATTCCTATAATTAGGGATGAAAATGAAGGCACTGTCTGATCCTTCACGACTTCTACCAGTGATGGTAGCAGGTGCCTGTCGGCCTCCAGGCACTTAAGCACAAATGCAAGCCCAAGCTGCACACTCCCTGCTCCAAGTGTGGCTGTCATTCTTTCAGGAAGTTCAAGTGGTGCTGTTCACCCAATTAAAAAGGCTGGGATGAAGGAAAACAGAAGGGAATAACGCTACTTCCACCTGAAGCTGGAGTCCCAGAGGTGCAAACTGTGTTTCTGATGGTGCTACAAGCCCAGCTGGACAGGAGCCTGGGAGAGGAGGTCTGGCAGCCCTGTCAGGGTTTTTGGTTGCTGGAGAAGGAGTCCCAGCAGCTTTTGCCCCAGAAATCACAGTGCCAGGGTCACTTTGCATGGCCACTACATCTCCCTGTCTGCCAGAGAACACAGAGTTGAGAGTCCTGGGTTAACAGGATCCTGCCCACAAGTTACAGCCCATGTGCTTGTGCAGCTTCATGCCAGATATCTCCAAGGAATCCATAAGGCTCATCCCCTGAGCAAGAAAGGAGGAAGGGAAAGCAGGACTGGCAGAAAATAGGGCTTTATTGCAGCCCTTCTGTGAAGGGAGCACAACAGGAATTTCACGCCTCACCTACAGACCCCATCAGTTTTCCCTGAGGGTGTGCTTCAGGCTGCAAGAGGCAGCCGGGTCCAGGAACCCAGCCTGCAGTTATTCAGAGGGATATGGAGGACTCTGTCATATAATTATCTTCATAAGCCCATCAAGCTTCATCTTAAAGCTGGCCAGGGCTCAGTTCCTTCTTTTCCTATAAGAAGTCTCTTCCAGAGCTTGGCTCCTCTGCTGGTTAGAAATAATGCAATTGCTTAAATTTATTCACAGTCAGTTCAAAGTCATTTGTTCTTCTGCCAATATTGTTCTTTAGCTCAAACAGCTCTCCTCTGTTGCACAGTGGGCAGCAAATTTCAGTGCCTAAAAATCCAATGTTTGGGATGCATAAGGATTAGACAGGGGCCAACTGCAGCACATTTGGAGAGGACACAGACAGACAGCTCTGGTTTGCTATACTATTTCTGCCATTCTCCCATCTTATCCTGCCTCACCCCTTGACTAAAACTGACTTAGCTCTATTTCCTAAAAGCTTCCAAAGAAGCAAGTTGTACCTGAAATTCTGTGGGAAATTTTCAGTTTTAATTAGTGCAACAGGAGACTGTTTAACAAGCCCATCGCCCTTTCATGGGGAGTGCTGGGGAAATGTAGCATTTTGTCTGAAGCTCCACACTTTAAACAAAAGAATATGGTTATATGTGAGAGACATCAGCTTTATTCCATCTCCTCCTAAACGAATGATATTTTTTTATGGCCTACTACATGCTGGATGTTAAGACAGCCAAATATTTTTTTCCATAGCCTACTACATGCTGGATCTAAGACAGCCAGAGGCATAGCTTACCAAAATCCATCCCCTCCAATACTCACTTCCATGTACTCCTTCCTCACAGCATTTGTTTTCTTCTCCTTCCCTGAGACCTGTAGGAAGCCTTTGAGAAATGGCTGGCGCTTGATGTTTATCAATGTTTTTCTCTCACTATGTAGGAGAAAGTATGAGGGATATGTTTAATGATGAAGCAGTTTTCTATTTTACAGGACAAAATGAAAGCCAAGCCATATGCCAAGCCAGATCAGCATATCAGCATAATATGTCAAAAGAGAAAAGAGTTTTACTTATTTTAAATTATATCCAATGCTAGAAATCAAGATCCTGATTTAGGACTACTCAAAGTTGTGCTCAAAAAAAAAGCATATACTTCAGCTAGGGCAGCTAAAGGATACGGTTGTTTTCTTCCTTTAAAAAGATCATGAAAAATATTTTTTGTTTAGACACATCTTTGATGTTGCACTTAATGCTGGGAGGCACATTATACCCCTTGAAAAACATTCTGAAAATTTCTGGGACAGTATAAAACTTTGTACATATTTCCTGGCTAGTATTAGCATCAAGAAAGTAGGAGACAGGTTGTAGGGCTGCAATGAGCACAAGAAACAGGGCTGAAACCCCAGTGTGTAGTCAGGTTTTTATTGCCTGGTTTGACCCTGAAAGGTTGAGGAGAGCTTTGTGCCTTCTGAAGTGAGCAAACATTGGGGTCAAAGAAGTACCATTCTCATTGTGTTGGTTTTTACAAGGTAAGGGGTTTTTCCCACAGGAAAAAGTTCACCCAGGAGTTTCACACTTTATCACTGTGCATGTTGCTTTTGTCAACCTGGGTATTTACTGCAGGCACAACCTTCACAAACTGTGTGAAGGTTGGACCACCTCAGCTGGTTTTCGTGTTTGCCAGGCCATGGAAGACTTTGGTGACAATTTCAAACTAAAGACAATAGCTACTGAGAGAACACAGTAACTTTTAACCTCCTGTTTGTAAATAAACACAACAATAAGTCTGTGGGCAAGACCTGTAATTTAAAGGAAGTCTGTTACTGACTGCATGCACCAAACCAGCTGCATCTGCCATAGGAATAAATGGAATTTGATATAACTACATTAGGATAGGGAATTTATAGCTGATTATCCGACAACAGTAATGTTATTTTAATTTACAGTAAGAAAATTATTCTAGTCCTATAACACCCAAGCACATCATAGAACAGCCCATATTCAGAGCTCAGATCAGATAAGAGCATGACTACATTCACTGACATGCCTAACACTGCTTTCTGAGCTTCATACAACACACAGCTACAAAGCAAGATAAAAAAATCCAAACTTGCATCCTCCAAAGCGGAAGCTCTCATGTTATGGGGCTTGTGCCTGGCCCAGACTTCACTGTGGAAGTGAGCCAAGGGCAGTGTTTGTGCAGAGCCAGGGCAGAGGCATTTCCCCAGCAGCCAGGGCCCTGCACTCCCTCCTGCCCAGTACCAAACACTTTGCTAGCCTCTTCCTCTAAATGTTTCCAAATGAAGCACCACCTAAGCCCTAACTGCAGGAAGGCTTCACTGGCTTTAGCAGGAGACAGCTTTGGAAGGCCTCTCTAAGACTGTGCTTCTTCAGACCTCCTCTCCCACTCCTTCAGGCCTCCTCCTCCCACTCTCCTTCCTCCACAACTGCTTAGCAGGAGCTCATTTAAAGGAAAGCAAGAAATCCATATTTCTACAGACGTAATTACACCAGCAATTACAATCATTACCATAGCTGTGACTCAGGAGACCTTCCTGAGAACACAAGAATGGATTTTGGGCTCATGATTTCTGCACTGTCACAAGGGAGACTGGCAACCTAGGAGCTCCAGGAATGTCCTCAAACTGTTTTGTAATGGAAGGACAATCAGATTTGTTTCATTTAACCTGCAGGCATTAGCTGATATGGACACAGACAACTCTGCCACCAGATATTGACAAATAACCTGACCTTGCTGTGGTCTAACTGCTGCAGAAACCATCAGCCCACCTATGTCTGGGTCTATCAGTGGGCTGCTGCTGCAAAATCTCCACAATGTTGGGTGGCCAGAGCTTTGTCATAGCTGCCTGTGCGGGGAGGTGTGCAGTGGCACCAGCAGCTGTGCTCTGCGCCGTCTCCCTGCGCTTGTTTTAGCTGCCATAAATAAAAACATGAGCAGAGCAGTGTCTCGGAAGTATTTACAGAATAATTTTCAATTGCTGACACCGCCAGGCTTAGCACTGAATGCTAAAGTTTATGATGTGTAATGCCTTGGGCTACCACGGCCCCAATTTGGACAAACCTGCCATTAACACCCGTGTGGCAGTTATTTTACCGGGGGTGACAGATTGTGAGGTAGGGAGAGTAATTCAGACTATTACCCAGGTGAAGGCATGAAAGCTCAGTGATATATGAAGACCACTTAAATTCATTGTATCTTGTACATCACATCTTTGATAGATTATAGCTGTGGCATTAAAATGGAAATGGTTTCTCTGAGGCCTGACAGGGGCTGGGGTGACCCGTGACCTCCCTCTGAGGAATGTGACTGACCGAATTATCAGTTAAGAGAAAAATCTATGGGGAATAGACTCGCAGTGATGGAGAATCCACCATGCATATATATTTTTTTTAGCTTTTGCTTTGATTGAAAGCTGTGGTACTTGAGCATCCCCCCAACCTCCTCCTCTCCTTGTCTCCCTGCTCCCCCCCAGCCAATCCCAGACTCCTCCGCTCTGATTCCAGATCAGCCAGGCCCCCGATATTGATTGAAAAATTGTTATTAGAGATAGTAGGTCTTCCTGCATGCTGCCTACTGATTTAATTTGGAAAACACTTAATTTTATGAAGCGGTAAATGATAGTGGCACGCTCTCTCGTGTTAGGGAGCAGCTGGCTCTTTAGCTGTGCGCCGTCACTACTCCCAGGTGTCCTCTTTGCAATCATGTGTTCCCTTCCCCTTTGCTTAACAAGTTATTTCAATTTCTAAACGAATGCTGAACAAGAGAAAGACAACATGCAAATTGAGATCCCAGCCGCCATTCACACATGAAAAAGTTCCCCTGGAATTCCCTCAACTCTGCCCGTCCCTCCCGCCCTCCCTTTGCATCTGTCAGGAAAAAACAGAGCCCTTGTTCTCATCAGATTGTTTTTACCAATGACCTGACACCACCATCTATAATTAATTACATCATTTACATTAGACTATTGACTAAACAAATACATAAATCATAGGCAGAGTCAATAGACACAGACATATTTAATCATGTTCTAAATAATGATTACTGCTCCCATAATGCAATAATTATTTTCAGCAGCTGACTTGAATTAATCTTCTGTCAAAGTGTCGTCTGAAAAAAGAAAGCGGACCACGACGGAGATGAAAGTGGCGGCCCTGGTGATGGAGAAGCTGTCTAGCACTTCACCCTCACTCTCCCCATGTCCCTGCCTGCCTCCCAGTTCCCATGAAGTCTGCAGGTGCTGACTCCTGGAGGATGCTCAGCATTGTCACCTGCCAACAGCAGCACACTGAGCATCTCATGGGGCTGGCCCTGCACCTGCTCTGCTCCCACCAGACTTAAATCTGCTGTCAGACAAAGGATGACCTCTCATTTACTCCAGTGGGTACCCAGAACTGTCTCTGAAGGGACCCAAGCTCTGCTCAGGCACCCCTTCCCTTCTCTGCGTACAGAGGATCCTGGTTTACAAGGTGCTGAACGTGTCTGAAACCCAAGCGGATGTGACCCTGAATGGATACTGCTCTCCGTGGAGGTTAATGCAATTAGGGTGAATTTCACTCTCATTTACTTAAAAGCATTTCAAAAGACATTTCATTAATTTGCAAAACACACATCTGGTCTGTCGTGCTTATCTGCCTGGTATGCTCTGACCATGGCGTGTGTTCAAAGAACCTTGAGGATGGTGCTGTGCTACCCACCCTTGTTTCCACAGCAGCCAAAAGCCTCCTTCCACCAAATTCCATATGAGCATTGTGTGAAGAGTATGAAGCCAGAGCCCCATCTCCCCACAGGATACCATCCCTAGTGGTTAGCTTATGGTGCCATGATAATGGAAGCACAGAATTTTACTGGGGAGAGGCTTGATCATTGCAGGGGCTGCTGCAGTACTCAACAGGAATCATCAGAGAAGAAGGGAATCATCTGTGCTTAGGGTTATGAATCCCCCAAGAGGGAACTGAGCTTGTCTGGACCATGATCCCTGCCCAAAAACTTGTCAAATGACAGCTCTGAGAACAGTAGCGAAAAGGATTTCTAGCTTGGAGAAGTTTGGGTAATTTAGCGGGTTCTTTATCTTGCAGCCAATACAAGAGTGGATTTGTGGAGGAAGGAAAAAACCTCTTAACAACTTTCCTCCTCCAACTGCAAGATTAGATCTAACAACCTTTTGGTCAATGAGTCATTTTGATAACATGTGACTTGATAAAACAGGGTTGTACTGTAGGTAACTGCAGTTTTTTCTCCATATTGCTGTGCATTGAGATAAAAATTGCTCTGTACCTGACACTGGATGAGGGATTAAAAAGTCTGGAAGAGACAAACTCTCCTGCCACAGGTATTATCCAGTGTCCACCAAGAAGGAGTTAGCATGTCTCCAAATTGCTTATTGCATAGCTTTTCCTGGTCTTGTGGCATTGTCAGTGAAGCCCTTCTGTTTCTGACAGTCAAGGAAGTGTAAAAGTGACAAGAGAGGATTTACCATGTGAAACTTGTTAGGAATTTCAATTACAAAATAAAAAAAAATAAAATTATTTTTCTAAAATTAAAAGAGGGAGAGGAGAGGAGAGGAGAGGAGAGGAGAGGAGAGGAGAGGAGAGGAGAGGAGAGGAGAGGAGAGGAGAGGAGAGGAGAGGAGAGGAGAGGAGAGGAGAGGAGAGGAGAGGAGAGGAGAGGAGAGGAGAGGAGAGGAGAGGAGAGGAGAGGAGAGGAGACTTCTGTTTGGGAAATCAAAACCTGAGAGCTGAAGGTATTTATAGCATAGACTATTCAGTAACACCACCATTTTACATGTCTGGTTGACTCTTCCTATCAGTACTCATTTGTCATAAAACAAATCTAAATCAGCCCAAGGAGATGCAATGAATGGCATTTGGAAGTATATTTTGGTATTCATAGAACCTCCCAACATGGCACTTTTGAATGTTTTCTCTAAAATAGAAGAATTGGACAGACTACACTGAAATATTAATGAAGGAAAATGAAAAAAGCTGTCAATGACAGTGTTATAGATTGGTTAATATTGTATGATGAGTGTGTTATAACCATAAATAAACAATAAGTGTAAAAGATAGTGAATATAAATAATCATTAATACAAATAATAAATAATAAAATATAAGTCTGTGTGGGTGATGTGAAAGAATCAGAAGAGGCACCAGCTATGGAATGGTTTTCTGTTCTACTCCTCGGTCTCTCAAAAAGCTTTCAGAAACTGATATTATAATTCTCCGCTTTCAAACCCAGAACAATGCGGTATGCTGTGCTTCTTTCTCTTTCAGCATGCACTAATAGCATTTCAACAATATGCTAGTGTAATAAAAAAGAGCAATTTCTACTTTCTAGAGGGTATGAACCTTAAATGGGTACAAAAGGAATGAATCAGATAAATGTATTGCCAATAATGTTATTTTATTCCCTGGAACTAAATGGAACTTGTGTGATCCATGTAGCTGTGGTCGGTTTAAATGCAACCTTCAGCCTCAGACTTTAATTACTGTGGGAAAACGGTAAAATAGTTTGATTGGTTGTACATGTGAAACATTACATACAGGGAGGAGAGTGAGAAATCTTCCAAAGAGAAAATACACAAAAAAAATCAGCTTCACTATTGTAACCTGATGAGACTGATCCAACTCCCCCTGCCAAATCCCTTTCATTCCAACTGTGCACACAAATCAGCATCACCCTTGGGAAACCTTTTGGAGGTGTTCTCTTCTTAAACTGGCACTCGGTAGTCACTGGGCATCCTGAAGGACAGGCAACCTGAGGGACACTGGTGGAAGCTCACAAGGAGGTGTAGAGTGTGAAGGATTCCCTTGTGACTTTGTAGGTGCCTGCACATAGAAAAATGTGAAATATTCTCATCACGGAATCTCCGTTCACTCCCTGTTTACGTGATGCCTTCTGAATTTGTCTTACCTAAGCAACCTGCTGTGCCTACCCAAAGGCCATACCTTAATAATCCCATCACACCCAGGCCTTTGAAGCCATTTAATATCTTGGCCAATCTGCTGGTCCCCCTACCATCCTGAACACATTCATGAACAGCGGATGGCTGTTGAGAGGCTGCAGTGCAAACTGAGACTTTCACAGGTGATGCCTTGTCTAGAATAGCTGCTTGAAGCCCATCAACCAGAGTTGTGACTGAATTCAGATGACAATTGCTCACTCAGGAGCTATGGCCCTCCTGTCCTTCCTCACTAGCAGCTTTTCCCATGCGAGAAGCAGGTAAAACAGCCAGGACCCACAATGTTTTGTGTGACATTGCAAAACACTCAGGTGTTGTGTTAAAAAAATATTCTCTGCAGAACACGAATCATAGTCACACCAATTTCAACCAGATTTTTGAGTTCTATGCATCTTTCTTGTGACTTCCCCTCTTGCCTCTCTATTTTGCTGTGGTGGTTAAAGCACTTGCCTCTGCTTTCCAGGTCTTGTGGAATGGTGTTTATTAGGGACCACTTCCCCTTGATTTGTTTGTCTTTATTACAACTAGATTTCAAAATAACTCCTCCATTGAGGTTTGGTTTTTCAAAGCCAAGAGAGACGTCATGGCCAAGCCCCTGTTATTGGAGATAGTGACCAAGAACTGGAGAAATCTTCTTGCCTTCCCATCACTTGAATGTGATCCCAGGGGATGGTTGCCCACTGGTGTAAACAGCAGCATGGATATGAGCCCATAGCCCCCAGAATCTTTTATAAAGAGATAAGGCTCACTTATTACAGCCAGAGGTAAGTAGCCAAGTGATATGGTTATTTATAAACTTTTGATAAGTCTGTCATTTTTAGCAATGCTTAAAAGCAACCTTTTAAAATGATGTTCCAGGAACACAGTCAACAGCAAGGCAAGCTAGTCTTTGGCTTGATTAGATTTTGCCCCCTTTACCTTGATGAAATGATGGCTTATTAGCATTCCAAAATGAGAGTGTGCTCTAAATGTAAGTGGATTTTAATACAATCTTTTTGAGGAAATGTCAAACTGTATTGGGTACATCTCCTCCCTGCCCCCCACCTCCCCTTCCCTGAATAGCAGAGTTCAGCAAGGAACTGTGCCAAAATAATGAGTGAGGGACAGGAGGAATTTCAGACTCAAGGTAAAAGATGAGAAATAAATCCTGCCAGCAATAATGTCACTGTGATTCTGCCACCAACATCTTAATTCACTGCCTTTCCTTTGGTTTTGCACCAGTGTAACAAACAAGAATTAGGCTCTCCACACTTGTCATAATTAGATTAAGATTTAACACCACATACCAAGAGCTGGAGGCTTTGCTGGTGTAAATTGGTATCAATTGGCTCAGTTAATTATACCAGCTGCAAAAGTCATGCCAAGCAGTTTTAGTCTGTTGTGCACGCTGTTTTATTTGCCATTGCTAAAGCTGTGCACAGATGGGCCTTAGGAGGTTGAAGTGCCCCGAAAAATTTTTACCCAAGGTGAAAAAAACCCCAACAAGCCCAAGCCTCAAACAGTCAAAGTATACCTGCTTAAATTAAATTAAATATTAACATCCTCTGCTTTAGAGTTACACCGTGAGCCTAATATGTGCACTGTTAATGAACCGCAATTTATTTACACCTCAAACAAAGAGTATCCTCACTGCCCTAAAGTAGTTAAATTGCTCTCCTCCTAGTGAAATTTATTGCCATTTAAACATGCCAAAAGGCCATTCTGCTGGTCATTACAAAAATCTATCATTTCTACAACTGCTGGTATCCTGTTCTGTGGTCAAATTCAATCTGAGAAGGGTCAACAGAATTTTTCCACCAAATGCTTCCCTCTTGCCTGTCATCAATTTACTTTTGTCAACAAAAAGGGCATTACTACTGAATGAAATAGAAGATCCTCTTAAGACCTCTGGCAAACAGCGAGAGCTCCTCTGACGTATCACATCTTTTCTGCTTGCAGATATGTGTGAGTGTGTGTGTGTGCTAGGACCGAAATACTGAATGCATGAGCAGGAATTTTGTGATTTTTAAAGCTCCTTTTGCTCCAACAAGCACTCACATTTCTAACTATTGTATATAGTTGCACAGTGTTTTCAAATTTTCTCTATGAAAACAGATTAAAATATATGTCTTCCATGAGGAAATTATGACTGCATTAGTAACTCAGACTTTTTTCACATGGTTCTTCTGCTTTTCTTCTATGCACACAGTCAGAGCACGCACCAGAACTTGTTTCACCTCACATCACACTCAGATTTGAGTTAGGTGTCTGAAAACGCTAGGGAACAATCTAGTGAAATATAATAAAATTATTATTACTAATAAAACCAGAATAGTGTCCTTACTTTTTTTTTTTTAATTTACAAGGGACAGGAAACACAAACTGAAATTAAGTCAATTATCTCACTACTACTAATCAACATCCTAATTAATTGAAGAATCCCAACACTGCACGCCATTCTTCTGGCATACTATTGAACACATTATTATGCCTAATCCTTGTCACAAAGAGCCAGGAGACTGACTTTTATTATACACATAAGAGAGGGTGAAATGAAAGGCAAGGAAGAGAGCCAAGTGTGGAGCTTTGAGGTTTCCTTGTAATGGGAATACTGTGTTCCCATGCTCTGCAAGTAATTTGGCCCAAACCCTGCAGGGAATTGTGCCTGGGAGAGAAAGCAGGGAAAGGATTTGGGTGCTGGCTGGAAGAAAAGAGCCTGAAAGTGTTTCTCAGTGCAAGTGATGGCTGCACACATGATCACTAGAATAAGGAAAAGCATGAGTGGGTAACCAAAGTAGGAAAGAGCAAAGCCACAAAGCTCCTGAGAGCATGGGATGTCCAAAGCATTGCCTACAGCATTGACTTCCAGCAATGCTCTCACAAAGGGTACACTCCTATTTCTGAGGTTCTCCCTCAGCAGCAGGGATATTGTTGCATTTTTAGGTGGATCCAGCTCATTTTCACTGTGTTTACAGTTTGTTGCATCTGTTATGCTTGTGGACAAATGGTAACAATTTATTAATACCACATTATCTCTCCTTGGTTCTTTTTCATGCAGACAAGTAGTTATTGATCTGGAGTGAGTTTTGGCCGTTTCTTCCCATTTTTGACCACTGTAGGGTGGTCCTAAGAGAAATTCTGCAGATGTTGATCCCTTTCCAGTAGTTGATTTAATTTTCTCTAATCAAGCAATATGTTTTGATGAACCACAGTACAGATTCAAAATCACTTTTTTTTCTTTTTCAGTGACTCAAGGAACTAAATTCACAGGTAGCAAAGACTGTGGCTTCTGTTTCTCTCACAGCAAAATAGAATTCCTATACTATATCTTCTGTCTCCCACATAATTTCAGTGGCCAAAGGACAGTGTGTTTTACTTGGAAAAGCTCTAACTGATGCAATGTGTGGGCTTTGTGAAAGTCAAGCTCTCAGATGCAGCATTCAATCTTACTAAAGGAGTTGGTAAGGAAAAGAGGCAGAGAAAGAAACAATAACAAGACAACACTCCTTAGTTAAGAACTACCTGAACTTCGTCCAGTTTTCTTCTTCTTCCATTTTGTCTGTTTTTCTGTGTGTGAACACACAGTGATCAGATCCTCCTCCTCAGGAGTGCCAGTTGGATAATGGTGAGAATACTGAGCACTGGAAAGCTTGTGTGTCTCATAATTTTGCTTTTGTACAGGAAGCCAGATTTCTCAGCAGGCACATTCAATTAAAAAAAAACCAAACAAACAAAAAACCAAACCCATGTTCTGAGCCAAAAATTCTCTCAAGCATTTTTGTTCGAGCTTTGAAGCAAAACCATCTTTCAAAGAGTCTCCAAAAGCATCATGTCAAAGTTATACCAATGTTAACAATTTATTCCAAGAAAATGAAACCTGCTGAAGTGAGACTGGGAGGTGTTAAAACTTAATGAACATAAAAATACATAGCCTTGCTTAAACAGAACTGAACTTTCTTGAGCTGGCTACAGTCGTCACCATTCTCTCTTCTGGTTTTTAATCACTTGCAAATTTTCATGTTATTTTTCCCATGCTGAAAAGATGATGAGAGTTGTTTCCCTGTTTGAATACAATGCAGGTGAGGAGAACAGCCTGTGATAGTTTACAGTAATTGCTTGTCTTAACTTTTCAGAAGAGCTGGCCAGCACAGAGGAAAACAGGGGCAAGTGAGGTGTCCCTTTCTTCAGATGACACCAATATCCCATGTGTCTATTCCCAGGGAAACAATCCTGCACATGGGCAGAGGAGAGGGAGAATGAGAGTCAGGCATTCCAACCCATCCTCACCTCACTGTGACCCCTGTTCCCGGGAGCACAGGCTGCCCCATGTAACTCAGCTGGGGCAGGTGCTCCTGGTGAAAGGGCAGTGACCTCCTCTGTGAAATCAGATCTGTTGCAGCTCACCTGGCAGAGTCAGGGTGGGTATGTAGGTTTTTGTGTACAGTTTTGCTATTGAGAATGAGGAATATATCTTGGTTCTGACTGGTAATCTTGCTCAGCTTGGTCTCTGCTGCAGTGGTTTGCATTGCATCTGCATATCAAATTTTGCAAGTTGAATTAATGTGAAAGGCAGAAAATTAAAGATATTATGAGAACTGAAGGCAAGCATAAAGAATTTTGTCTCTTTCAAATAGCAAAACCTCTTGCATGCTCATCTGTGCTTCAGGCACGAGGCATGAGATGAATTTGGAAAAGGATTTTCGTGACAGGACAAATTCTCAAGTAAGAGCACCTCATCCAAGAAGCAATTTGCCTCACCAGTAATTTTTCAGTATTTCCTTTGTCATTGTTGAAGGTGTTTGTGTCTGAAAGCAAGTTTTGTTTTTCACGCTGGCTGGATTTTGTTTGTGGTTTACAACTCAGGTGAGACCCTTATCTGCACACAGGTGGCAACATTCCTAAGCTGTAAAATGAACAGGGACCTCAGAAGCTGATACTGAAACAGAGGCTACAGGGTCAGAGCAGGATGGCAAAATAGACTGTGTGGAAGGGAAAAAGCTTACACAAACATGAATATATATGGTAACTGTGAGTGCAGTTAAAACCATACAGCTTAGGATGGCCTTATCCAAAATTCATTGAAATCAGCTGAGAGCATCCTCACACACTGAAGGGCTCTGGGTCATGATTTGCATCAGTGAGTCTCATTTTGCAAATTTTGTGGTTAAATAGACCTTTCACTGTGTTTAATTTTATTTTGCTCCCAAGGAAGGTGGAGTGCAGAACAGTGTCTGCCAAGCACAGCTCTCAAGCATTGAAGATGCAGGACAGATTCCCAGCTGGCAGAAGGATCCCCAGTACTGGCATTTCTTGCATATCAAAAGGAGCCAAGAGAAGGAAGTGAGATATTGTCAGTCACACAGGTCATGACAGACTTTCAGTTTTAATCCACTGAGTGTATTCAGTGCTGCCAGATAACACAGTTCATTGACAATAGTTATTTTACACAAGTCTGTTTGTTTCTCATAAACAGTAAAAAGTCATGGCTTGGCCACAACAAAATAAAAAAAAGACAGAATTCCAGTTTTATTCAATAGAGAAGATGATGACCCATGTTTCTCTAATTAATATCAAAATCCCTGATTTGAAAAATTGAGTCAGATAAACCTATCATATTTTGCAAGAAAACATTTTAAATTATCCATCTATGTTTAATAATTAAAAAACATCAAACCAACCTACGCTAGCACATCAACTGGACCGGGTTAAACTCACCAAATATATCGTGGAATCAAGTGACTGACAAATACCACCTCTCTTTATGAAAATCCCATGTTTCATGTTTTTTGTCACTGCTGTCTAGGCTGTGACAAACATTGAGACACAAGGCATTTCATGTCATCAAAACATGAATATGAGCTTTGCTTGGCATTTTTCCAGGAAAGGATCTGGCCTGACAGCTCATGGGCATCCAGAATTATTGCTTGCCTAAATGCTGAATAACATAAACCCTCACAAATCAAATCTCACTTTCCAAGTACCCTAATAATTCACTGTATAGTGGCTTTCTTCCAGTGACTGTATGCTAAGCCAGAGAAGCCAGGGCTGCTGCTTGCTTGGTGTAAAAACATATCTGACACTGATCATATTAAATGTGTATTTTGTCTCTTAGGTGGATATCCAGCAGTTGTTAAGTTCTTTATTCAAAGCAGACTTTGAGAACAGACAAAGAATGGTTTAAAGGGGCACTCAGAGAGTCAGTCTCCAACTAATTCTGAATATTATTTTCCTACCTCTTAACCAAGAGCTGAGAACTTTTGTATGATGCAGCAAGGCACTGCATGTTGTTACAGTGCAGCTTTTTACTGATGTCTCTTGTAGTGCATTGTGCAAGCATGGAGATCACATAAACCCAATGGACTACTACCAATTTATTAAAAAGCCATCCTAATCCTCCATATCTTCCTCATTTGTGAAGTTAGGAAAGGAAAAGTTTGTTCTGCTCATGGTTCCTCTCTACTTCCAACATGCACCTGCTGGGAACTGCCTTGCAGCAGCTTCACTTACAGATGGAATTTCCATCTCTTCACTGCCTTATGACTGGCTTTGTGGCTTTATTGCCACAAGGACAATAAAGAACTGAAATGGTGCCCCATATACATAGGGAGAGGGGAAAAATGCAGGCCTTTTCCTCCCAAATGGAAAGGTGAACTGAAAGATAGTTTGTGGGTCAAACATGATGACAGGTTATATATTTCACCATATCTATTTATTAGTGACTCAGAAATCATTCAAGACAGACTTGTACAAGGTATAAAGCTCTGACTGCAGAAGCTTTTCTCCCTCCTCTCCCTCAAACTTTTATTTTTTGTTTAGTGTTACTTGGCAAGCTTTTGTTGTAATTTACTTCCTCATTCCTCTAAAGCAATTATCATCACTTTAAGTTACGTTTCTGAAGGAGGCCCTGGAACTGAATTCCTATCCATGAATTGATATCTAGCAAAGGTTGGATGAACAGGTTTTCTGGAAATGCTTCTCGCCCTCTGCTCTGACCAGAGTCAGCCTGAACAGCAAGGTAAGAGATATCAAGAGAGGCTTTGAAGATGCTTAAGAGCAACAAAAGAAAAACAAAAAAAAAGGACAAACAAACCTTGTTTTATTTTTCAAGTAAGCTGGTGACAGGGTAGTTGATCAGATGGACTGCCTGCCCTGATCAAGTCTGACAATTCTACAGTTTTATCTTCCTGCAGAACAGAAAACTGGGCTGAACTGATAGTGGCAGTAAAGACAGTCTCCTGAAACAGCCAAGGGAAACAAATCTCCAATTTTACAAACCAATAAATTACTTTTTAAAGAAATTAGGCTACATTAATCTTTTCCAAGAGGTAATTAAGTCAATAATTTAAAATATGTTGCTTATTTTTGGCTTACAATCAAACCTTACCTTGCCAGGAGCCACTGCTTTTTTGTCTGACATGAGTTACAGCACAGGGAAACTCCTCCCTCTCCACCAGGAAAGCCAACTTTTTCATGTTCGATAGGATTGCATCCTGAGCCTCTCTACCTTTCTGCCTACCACTGTACTTTACTTGCAGCTGATGTCTCCTGAAGGTTTTCCTTTTGCTCCTTGCTGGGCTGAGTGCATCTTGAATGAGGTTGAGATCTACTGCAC
Source organism: Melospiza melodia melodia (assembly GCF_035770615.1). Taxonomy (NCBI): domain Eukaryota; kingdom Metazoa; phylum Chordata; class Aves; order Passeriformes; family Passerellidae; genus Melospiza; species Melospiza melodia. The sequence continues at coordinate 31,030,983 of NC_086198.1, forward strand.
ATTATTGCAATGCCCATTTTCACCAAGGCTTCAGAGAATTCAGAGAATGTCCCCTTCAGAGAATTGTATCTTCTTGCAGGTGAGTTCCTGCAGTCAACCATCTCAATTTTCCTATACCTATTTACCTATAGGTCTGAATATATTAAAAAATGAATACATCAAGTGATAGCTGTTGAATTTAAGTAGTGAAGATGCTACTTGTTGGAAAGCTATAGTTAGTAAAACCTGAAAATATTTCAAATTGAATTCTGCTGTTCTGAAAACAGGGGCCAAAAAACTTAAATTACACCCTCCCACAAATTCCCCCTCTGGTAATGTTGGAACAACTCTTAAGAAAAGAAATTTGAAAGAGTTCATTCTTCAGCTCCAAGATCTTCCACAAGAAGGTGAACAGTAGAGCTCTGAAAAGGAACAGTGGTGAATGGGGTTGATTCTCTGAGCCAGTGGGGAGGGCTGCACCCTCCTAAAAACCTACACCTAAATGCAATCATTTGGAGTTTTTTCCTGTGGAACAGGGTGGTACCAGGGCCTGTCAGCCAGCTCACTGCTTTCAGCTGCACAGAGAAGCTGTTACCCTTTTTTTTCTGTTACCTGGCAAAAGATACAGCTTATCTGGAAGTTTGTTTTAAACCAGAGGGTGTGTAGGCATTACATCTCACTATGGCCACTGCTCTCCCTCCCACAGAGAGTTCCATGGTGGGCACTGCCTGGCCCATGGAAAGAGAGACTTGCTGTGTTTTGCCATTCATTAAACGCCCAGAAACACCAATCATTTGTATATGTAAACAAAAATTGGTTTTCAATATGTTTTTCTATGTACTAATTCTAGATAGGCTTTATACTTGGAAACTAACAGAAACAAAACCTCTGTGTTGTTAATAGAGTACAGATCTCCTTATGGACAATGTGATTTTGAAGAAAAGTATTTTCTGGTGAAAAAACCATAAAAATAGAGACTGAGATTCACCCTTCATTTTCTCATGACTAAGGGACAGGACTTGGCTATGCTGCCCTGGCAAGCAAGCAAAGTAGAAATAAACCAGATCTAAGTCAGTTGACTGGTGTCAGACTGTCTGATAAAGCATCACCCTGCACAACAAAAATGATTGAACACTCATGAAACAACTCAAAAGTGTCCAGTTTCAGCTTTGAATTTTAAGGAGTCAGCTTGAGTTTGGCACAATCCCCCACAAGCTGCAGCAGCTCAGAATTCACCTCTCCAGCAGGTTGGACCCCTGTCGCGTGGTGGCAACCTCTCCCTTTCCCTGTGGGTATCAGCAATCCAATCACTTCACTTAAATCCAGGACCACAGGCACATGAGAGCCCCAGATCACATGCTGATCGTGCTTCCCTTCTGCTCTGCAACCAGAGGCAGCTGCTTTATGCCTCTGGGGAAGGGATTATGGCCAGGGAGGCGCTGGAGCCACTCCTGGGTGCGGGAGGAATGCGAGCCCCAGGAGCAGGGAAAGCAGCCAGCACTGCAGCAGCCTGCTCTCCCTGCACAGGTACCTGCTGGCAGAACCAGCAGCTTCCAAGGATGGCTGTGCAGTGACAACTCCTCTCTTGCTGCTGTATTGAACACCAGTGTCATCTTCTTTCTCCATGGCTGTTCTTTCTAGGAACCCATCAATTTACCCTGTATCCTCATCAGTGCTTGATGCCAATATCTGTATTTTAATTAGGAGAAGCAGACCCACTGTTTTCAAAGCCCAGAGATACTTGTATTGAAGACAACTCCCAAAACCTAATCACTTTTCAACACAAGCCTAGTTCAAACTGTGGAAGCTTTCCACAAGGTCTCTCACTAGAATTCTTTGCAAACAAAACTGCACAGGACATCACTCGCCAAAAGGCAGAATATTTTTCCAGTCCAGGATTTTCCTTCACACCACACTCATGCTAGCCAGCACGAGACCCTTCCTAAATATGCCAATGCCACCTTCAGTATCACCACATGGACAGAGCAGTGCTAGTGAGTAATTAGTACTTAATGAAATCAAACATTTCCTCTTCTTGAGCGAGTTGAACTTTGTGTGTCCCATCTTCAGGTGTTCTTGTATCTTACACTTCCTCCAGTAACTGTTGGGCAAATATTTCTATATTGTAACTGTGCCATAGCTTGTGGTTTATGCATAAATTACATATCAAACCTAAAGTTCTGTAAATTAATACATGCAGATTGCTACCTATATTTTAATTAGGTGCAGCTTATAATGAAATTATCCATCAATATGTTTTTGAACTTTTTATCTGTCTGTCATGACAAGGTCTCATTTTGTAGGTTAGCGCAGATACATTATTTAACAAGAGCAATAATTACAAAAGTAGATAAGGTAAACAACTTATCCACTTAATTATGATTCCTTCATATTCTACTCTGCCTTTAATAAAGGCCACATATTTATTTTTCCTGGTAATGTTAATTTGGCTTTGCAAATGAATCTCTTAACACAGCAACATTATTTACTATACAATATTAATCTCCTTTGAGATACCTACTTTAGAAAATCCCTGCTTACTGCAGTTATTGCAGAAAACCCAGAAGTGGTCTGTGTAATGCAAGGAGGTTGAGGTCACCAGCCCCATCCTTATCTTCAAGAGAAAGCAGAGTTACAGTTTTTGATTCTGAGTTTCTGCAAAATTATGAAGTAACTCCTGGCATTTAGTACTCCATGTGGTTGATTCTACCACATTCAGACACCTCTATAAATCAATAGTGAGGATTCTTGCTCTAAATTTAAACCAGAACTTGATTGCATCAAGCCACATACAACATAATGCATAATGCACATCATGCATTTGTGTTGTATGTGTCTGTCTCCAGGGTGTGGACTGCTCCTCTTGAACACAAGCAGCAGTCAGAGCAAGCACATGTGGGCAGGCACATCTGAGATGACAACTCCACTGCATTTTAACAAAATCATCTTCCCTGCAGTGTTGCTGTCCTCAGGGCACTGCTGCAAGTGCATGACAGCGGTGAATGGAAGAGCGAAGGTGTCACCCCAGTGCTCACATAGCTTCTGGATGAATGCCATTCAAAAGCAGCATCAGGGGAGGATGGAGTGGAAAGAAGGTGGGATGATGGTGAGTACAAATACTGACCTATACCTGCACCCCTCAATTTAAACACTGGCTGTGATCCTTAGAACTGGGCATAAAACTGCACTTGGATTGCTAATAAATGTCATCCAAAATGCAATTGTCATCTCAGCATTTTGCTATGCAGATAGGGTTGTGCCTCCTGAGAAAAGCAGTGCGCTGCCCTCAAGAGAAAGCCCTGTTTATCACTTGGAGATGCAATAAAAATAACAAATGTCCAGAGTAAACCTAATTCACTGTGCTACTTAGTATTTGAAATACATAAATATGTCAAGCAAAAGACCTCTAATAGACCCTTTTATACTGGTAATAGTGTACATATAATTTTCCTCTCATTAGTAAAAAAACTACCTAGGGAACTATCGGCCCATCCTTCATCCATTTAATCTGCATTAGTTTACTTTTACCTTGTGTTTAATCTGCTTTCCCTCAAGGTATTTTGAATAAATCAATAGGAATACATGATTGTTTAATGATTTTTAGAAGAGCTCCCTTCGACCACGGCTGCATGATTTAGAATGACTAATTCCACTTTTTACAATTGATCCTGCCGCACACGGCCCATCCATTCCTGCCACGTCTGGCCAAAAAGAACAGGAGCTGCTCCACAGTGAGGGGGCTCTTAAAGGGGCCCAGAAGGCCCCCAACAGCTTGTGGGGAAATGACAAGCAAGGCAACAATATGCTCAAATTAAACGCTCTTAATTCTTGGCAACAGGTTCCAGCTCCCTAATGTGGCTCAGAACTACAGCCTGACCATGACTCATACACCTGGGCTTTGGGTGCACCACTGTTCCTTTCTCTTCAAAGTGTCCAAGGGCAACAGAGGATTTCACAGGATGCAAAGAGAAGGCCCAGTCTGCCAAGAGGGACTCCTGACAGTGGAGTTTTGTTCTTCAGTCTGAACACACAAGCTTGCTGAAACTCAGTCTAACACCAGAGACCGCTTGCTTAACAACAGAGGCAAAGCTCTCCTGATTTGACAGGCAAACATACAGTCACTTCTAGCTTTCATTTCTTCTTAACCTCAAAGTTGTTTTGACAGTGTGAATACACCAGTGTAGCAAAAATATTGCTAAAAAGGAGTGTTGTGCCTCTTTATCCCATTCACCATGAAGGAGCTGTGGTGCAGTGTGTATAAAACTAGGCCTGGGATCAAGAGGGTTCATAGCTATTCACATTTATGCCATTTGAGCTCATGCCTGAGAGGAAATGTGCCCTCCTCAGCTTTGTTTGTCATCTCACCAGCAGCCTGATCCTTTTTAAAAAGGACATAAATTTCCTCAAAAAATCCCAAACCTATACTACATTTTAACAGAGCTCTGAGCTCAGCAGAGTCCTGGTGGCTGTTATTGCCTCTGGATGCTCAACACAAACAGCAATAGGTACAGCACAATGTTATTTTATTGTGGTCATGGAAAGGATAAACCAGTCAGCAAGTGCCCAGCCTGGTGTCCTGTGCTTTTCTCCAAGAGTGGGCCTGATACTCCTTTAAATGAAGATTTTCAGTGTGTAGCCCTTTCCCAGACCTGACACTCTTGTTCAGTGGTGTGGCCAAACCTGCTTCCCAAACCTTCCCAGACCTCATGTGGCCTTCGCAGGGGAGGCTGTCTCCTCCCAGCCCACTTTCTGCTGGGTCCTGTCGCATTGTCAGAAATATCTGAGTTTTGGGGGCTGGTGGTGAGGGGTGGTGTTTCGAGCTGTCAGCACAGGGCACAAAGGTCTGGGAACTGCAAGAGAATTACCAGCAGTATCCCTAACAAGCTTGACCTTTCAGACAGCTGAATTCACAGGACATAGATGTCCGCAAAACCTCTCCTCCCCCTGACCCTGTCTCTTTTAAAACATCGGTGGGTTCTGGATTACACCATACATAAAATTCAACATTCCTCGTAAGACTATATGCACCTTGTTTCAATAGTGAAGCTGCATGATATATGAGCACATTGGCAAAAAGACCTGCATTGTATCAACACTCAGAGCTGACACTGCTGCAGCACTAAAGGGAGAAATACTGGTAGTTAGCTCAAATAAGTCAGAAGTCTTTGATTAGGACACTGAAAGTGATTGAGAGAGGCTGTGTGAGAGTCCTTACAAAGTGCCAAGGTACAGAAGACATTGCAGTTTACAGTGGATAATCTATTGCTCCAGGGTTTATAGGCTGCAGTCCAACAAAGACTGTCAAGAAGGCTGGCAGCTGAGAACTAGGCTGGTACTTATTATTTATTCTATTATCAGCTTAATCACTACCCAAAGCTCTTTGCAAGATGGTAAGGACTTTGGGGAGATAGAGAACTCCCATGCAAGGATCAGAAGGCATCATGCTGTGGACACTGGGAATCTCCAAGGACTCAGAAGTCCCTGCGCTCTGCACTGACAAACTTCCATACATCAGAGGAGCATCCTCAGCTTACAAGGAGACAGAGAACAGAAGCCACGGTCAGCTGCTGTCACTGCTCTTCCCCCTCAGCTTGTCTCCATGGGAAAAAGGCATCTTGGGGTTTTAGGAAGAGAAAGTAGATGTTTGTGCCCACGTGATGAGTTTTATAAGATGCTGAAAACATCCTTGATAGCATGGAGTTCTGGGTGTGTGATCTGTTTGATAACTGATACCAAATGGTTAGAGCAGCACATCAGGAAATATGGCAATTGACAGACATCTCCAAGCAGTCTCCTCTCAAGGGTTCCAGTGCTCTCTCTGGAGTAATGCAGCACACTTAATGATTGCAGAGGGAATAACTCTGTGGGATTGGAGCAGATATTACTCAAGCCACCTACAGACTCCCGCTCAGGCACCTTGACCTGGCATTCAGTCCCCACTCCAGCTGGTGATCCCCTGCCACAAGCCAGCTCTGAACTCTGCTGGGGACATGCAACAGGAGCAACAAGACAACTCAGTGCTTCTGCTCCAGACTCCCTGCCCACATGCCAAAGCCTCTGCCATGAGCCATAACACTGCCAGTAGCTCTTCCTGCCACCCAGGGCATCAGGCTGAGGTTTCTCACCTACCCCAGCACAGAGCAGGGATGCTCTAAATGAAAGGCAGCTTGAACCTGACACCAGAAGGAATTCCAGGCAGCCCCTGTAGCTATAGGCTCCTACTGGCTGTAAATGGGCTCAGAACTTCGTCAAGGGAAAATGTCAGCCGCTTGCATTCTAAAACTTAATCTGATTAAATTTAATGTAAAATAAGCACCATTTAAATAATTTGCCTGCTTCCCTGGTATTTTCCACTACTGCATCATGAAACCATTTCTATGTTGGCTGTTTCTGTGTTTATAAGTTGTCTAATTTTACCTGCAATTTTTTAAATTAGCATAAAAGACATGCCAGTGTTTGACTCTGAGGTCCAGCTCTCTTACTAAATATAAAAGCATCTAACTGTAGCAAGGAACACCCCTTTTCTGAACAGCAGGTTCTTCCAGATAGCCCAATACATGCACAAAACCTACCTGGCCACCCCCAGCTGTAACCTTTGAGCTCAGAATCAAGCCTCACTGCCCTAGAGCTGGGAGCTGCCCACAGGGCCTTGAAAAATTCCATCCAGACTGGGGTGCTCCAAAGGAAGCTGGCAAACTCTCCCCCTCCAGTCCAGGCATTTAAGACAAACCTAGGAAGTTAATCTGTCTGGCTTTTAGTGAAGTCCACTTATATCCCTGAGTTAGTAACATGTCAGAGGGGCCTTAAGTTTGTCTCCAGGACTGCAAATCCTTAGGCTATGTATGCTGCTGCTTACACTGCCAGCTCTCTGGAGCAGCGCTGGTGCTGGCTCTGTGTGTGGGCAGCAGCCAGCACAGCACTGGTGCCATGGGGATGCAGGGGAATATTAATAACCACACAGAGTATGCATGCATTTCCTCATTAGGAGCGAAATAAGTTTGGGCTTGGATTGAAGCAACTGAGGGAGCATTTGGATCTTGCACCTCAAGTCATGTCATGGAAAGCTTTAGGGAGCAAGTAAACTGCCCTTTCTGTGCTCATGTGCTCTATCACTGGTGGCTGTCTCTACTCAAACCTCAAATAATGCCAGCTTTTGAGGGTCAAATATCAGCCTTATAGGTTTGGAGTTGCTACAAGAGTGCCAGGAAACAGAGGAACAAAAGCTGGCACACGTTACTTGAATTTGTGAGCTGTGAAGCCAACCAGCCTGCATGCCTTGGGCTGGGGAGATTTGGTCTTAGCTGAAGTTAAGAAACATCAGGCCGCATCAGTTTCAGAGGCATCAGTGTAATAAGTCGTGAGCCACATTAGCACACTCTGGATTTTCTCCTTCATCTTCCTCTCTGCAGAATCCTAAAAAGGAAAAGTTAGTGCAGATCTGTCTCTGTGGGCGCTCCCTCAGTCACCATGAAGTGATAAATCATCCTTTTCCGTGGCTCACAAATCTTCAATAAGTAATTTCTAGACTTGCAAAGAAGAGGAAAAAAGGCATGAATAAACAATTGTTTCATAGTTGTTTTGAACTCAAAGGACAGAGGTCATGTCTTGCCACCCTTCCCCCCAGGAACCATAGATAAACTTCTGTTCTTAGCAGGGACACAAAAGCAACTCTTCTGACCTTACAGCAGTACAAATGTAGTAACTACCAGCCATGAGACCGAATACCATGAGATCCCCTCCACCTGTTGTAAGGAGCAGAGAGGAAAGCAGCATGTCACACTGAATTAGACCCTGAGGCAGCGCTCCACCGAAGTCTGGTGTGTCATTGACACACAAAATAAGGTGCTGTGCTCCTGGGCTCTGTCTTTCCTGTACTAGGAACCATTAATCCCATTAATTGCATATGAAAAGTCTGGTAGCAATTCTACAAATGAGTAAACACAGAGATAAAAGTGTAATCGTACTAGTACAGCAAATTGGATTCAGGTCCTCATTGAACAATCCTGTTTCATTTCAGCAATTTTATTATCACTGTAACTGGAACAAATTACTTTATTAAACAGAAGGGGCTTTTGTAAAAGAATTTCTTCTTGTGGGCAATATCATGAAGCTCTGTAACACAAAACCAGCAATTACACTTGTCAGGGGATTTCTTTAAGCAATTCAGCTAATGGCTTGTGACAGGTAAGACTTGAAATGTTCATTCAGACCTTCCCTCTGCTATAAAGATATATTTTGTCAGCACAAAAAAATTCACTTCAATTCACTTTTATTGAAGTGAATGCTTTGGGCAGGGGTTTGAAATCCTGGAGAAGGCAAGAAGGCTCAGAGCCGGCTGACGTGCAGGACGAGGCCAGAATAAAGTCTGCTGACAGCTGCACAATGGCCAAGAGACACAGACACCTGGAGAAGTCCAGACTGACCCCACTGCTGGGGGAGGCAGAACAGAAAAGATAGCTTCTCTGCAACATCAGGCTAAGCAGAAAGCCAAGATCTGCAGCTCTAGATGGAAGATGGAAATACCTCATGAATTTGAAAGGTATTTTCATTGAAGACAAGTCATCAGGCTCATTGCAGGTGTAGCTGGAGACCTCTAAAAAATAACGTGTTTTTTTTTTTATTTTTTTAAATCCAGTTCTCTAGGCCATATTTAGGCATAAACAGTGTGGCTGGAAAACTGCTGTCCTGACAAAGCAGATTGTGACAAAGCACTGCAGGATCTATGGAAGACAAGTATCCCATAAACAGAAATATCACAAAGCTGATATTTCCAGTACTAAATCTTAAAAGGAATGTTAAAGACAGAGCCAAGTGCCCAAACAACACTGAAATTCATAGGTTCACCTTTATCAAAGCTATCAGGAAGCTGCTACTTTTGAGCAATGAAGGCCAGGGTGTCCCAATTGTATGATGGCTTTGATGGTGCCAGCCAATAGTCCTGCTGGTTGGTTTTGCTGAGACATTAGACATACTTTTCCTCTATTCTCCTTCTCTGGGCTTTTTCTCCACGCTTCTGGAAAACAGCCAGCCATGATTTGACTCTATCGCTCTGTAGAATGGGTAAAACCCACAAAATCACAGAAAACCAGTATAAATATGTCACCAGAAATAAAAAAAAAAACCCAGTCTTGAGTGTCTCTCCTACCTCAGGAGCAACCCAAGAAGACAAGAGAGACCAAATAGTGTTGGACAAGATGATGTGACTGTTTCAGACATTTCACCTTGGTTGTTTCTCTCTTGTGTATGTCATGAAGTCAAAAGTCTGGGAGAGTTAATATAAATCCTTACATTCTCATTCCCCATGTACACAGCTATTTGGAATAAATAGCTGGGGCTCCTGAGGACTGATGTGGAGCTCAACTTGGAGATCTGTGAACAGTTCCATTCAACCCTGGTGTCCTCCATCTATTCTTAAGCCCTCTAATTCCAAAGACAAACTCTTTTTTTGGAGGTCACCTCACCCCCCACCTCACTCTCACACAGACACACAGTTCTTCAAAAAGGGAGGCCTGCACTGGCCCTGTTTACTTAGAGCACAAACATATTCAAGGCAGCGATGTCAGATTAAAGGAAGAAAGGGGAGAGGAATCAAAGCCTCTAAACTGCACATAAAAGGCAATCGCTGGCAACCAATCTGTTGTACTTCCAACTCTTTGCACTTTATGAATAAAGGTCAAGCTGGTATTGGCACCCAAATGTTAATGTTCTTATGAGGGTTTAAGCTGCTTTAACAGCTGAATAAGTGAGAGTGATGCACAGGGCCACACCTAATCATGCCCCTACAGCAGGAAAGCCTCTGCTTCCCGCGGGCTGGCCATGGGGTGCAGGGAGACCTGCAGGAGCAAAGTGCTTACCGATTGCCTAAAGAGGACCTGAGGTTAACTAGCTCCTTCCCTGTTATTTTTCCATCTGCTCTGCCTGCTGTTTGCTCTTTTATCTTCTTTTACCTATTTTGTGCTTGTCAGTTTTCTTTCAGGCTCTGTAGCTGCAGCTTTCGGGATGTGAGCTGGCATACAGAAAAAGCACCTTCAGATACTTCCTCTGGCTTGCAAGGAGTCCATCTGCCATTCTTGTTGTTTTAAAAATGACACACCTCTTTTTAAACACTTTTTTTTTTTCATTTTAAGGTTAACAAGGCACAACTGCCATTACCGCCTTTCACAGCAAAAATGTTTTTGGTAACTGGCAGTCAGATTTGATTACCAGTTTTCTTTCAAAGTTGATGATGTTATGCTCTCTCTGTTTAAACAACGACATGGCTCACACTTTTCAGGTTTGTCCTGAGTGCACTGGAAGGATTCATCTCCCAAAAGCAGCATTAAATTCTCTCACCTAGCTCTCCAGGCGGCAGCAGAGACTCAACAACTTAATTTCTACATTTCCCAATGAGCAGCACACTGAAAAAGCTTCAGGGTGACTCAACACCAGGCCATTGGAATGAGACAGAGGCCTCACCCATCACAGGAAGAGAGGTTTTACTGAAGAAAGAAAAAGTCAATATTTGGAATATGTTTTCATAAAGTCAGGACAAGTGCACTGCTGAATTAATTAATGTCTGGCATTTACAAACAGTAGCTTGATCTTTCAGCTGGTGCCCTTGCCAAGTCAAGCAGTTTTTAAAAATTTAATTTTTGTAAAGGTGAATTTAGTGCTAATGAAATTGAAAGACCAGTAGCAATAGCTCACACAAGGCACTGGCCTGCCAAGCTCTGCAGGAGCTTCTCAGCCGCTGCTCAGGGCATTTCCATCCTGAGGTCTGTGGAATCAGGTGCTCTAACCCCGAGCCTCACTCCTCCTCTGGGACAGATGACTGGGATTACTTTTGGAATGCAGAGCAAGAAAAACCCAGTCATTTCACAGGCTGCTTCAGGGAAACCGCCCAGCACCGAGCAAAGCTGCACATTGTACTGGCTGGAGAAGAGAAGGAATTACCAAATGTGTTGTGCTTTTGTGCCTGGCACTTGGTGTTTGACACCCAGAGCTCCTGGCATCTGGCACTGCATGACTTCAGTGCTGTTCAAACAGGGGGGGATATGAATCCATCAGAAATATCTCAGTCCACATCCAAACCCTGACTTTAGAACTGCTGGGATTCCATAGGGATGCTTTCCTGTGGCTGAGGAGTCCCTAAGGTCACAAAGGAAGTCACCTCACTCAGGGTGCTGCTCTGCCCTTGTGCAAGGCTCACCCTACCCAGGAACTGCCAGCCCTATGGATCCCAAACAGCTCATTCCCGGTCAGCAGAGCCTCTCCCTCTGGCAAACACACCCTCAAGCATGTGAATTATTTTCTGTCAAGAGAGGATTAGGGAGCACTGGAGCCCAGTTCACTGGCCAGGCTCACAGTGAGAGCTCAGCTCTAAGGATGAGGGAGGACCTCCCTTAAATGGGGCTGCTCTGAGCAGGCAGTGCTCGCCCTCACCCTGTGCACCACCGCACAGCTTTGCCCCGTTTGATTTTGTTCTGAGGTATTAGCTTTCCATAAAAGCTGATGTTCCTGGGTTTTGGTTTGCTTTTTTTTAATTTTTTTTTTAATTTGCACATTTATAGTAAAGAAATCCTCGGTCAGGAGCACCCTCCTCTTACCTCCTGCTGCAAACCCAGCCAAGCCTCAGAGCCACTTGTCTGCCGAACTTGTTTTCCACCTCATTAACTGCAATTGCCTCTCCAGTGAGGGGATTAAAAAACAAGGTCCAGCTCCTGGCTCCGGCAGAGCCACGAAAAGGAGCGGGGTTTGCAGATCCCGGCTGCCTTTTCCTCCCCGGCCTTGCGGAGGTACAGAGAGCGATTAAAGCCGGGCGGGATGGGGCAGCAGCGACCATGTGGAGCCCCGAGAGACAGACGGGGGCACTCGCCTCCGTGCAGCGGGGCCCAGAGGAAGCCCCCCAAACACCACCCCACCCCCGTGTTTAAGGAGATGCTTTATCCCCCCATCCCATCCCCAGCGCTTCCCAAGCTGTGCAGCGGGACTGCAGCACCCCCTTCCCCCGCCCCGGGAGAGACCCCCTCAGGGAGAGCTCCCGAACGAGCTCCGGGCCAGCATTTCCATTGTAAAGCCCCAGGCTGGTTAAACACCCACCACCACCGGCTCCCAGCCCCCTCCTCCCCTCCGCCTCCCCACCCCGGCGTTAAGAAATGCAAATGTGGCCAATCCTATTTTATGTTAAAAAGCGAAAAAACATTTCAATGTATTCTTGTCTTGTATGACTGGCTAAGAGTCTCTAAATCCCCACCATTTACCAAATTAAACTAATTGAAAGAGCTTCCAAAAGCCACATCTGTAGGCTGACGTCTGTCCCTGCCTTTCGCTTTAGGCTGGGGGAAACTGTTCTCCATCCCATTGATCCCTGAATAGTCACGCCTGTCAGGAAGCCACATCAACCATTATCATTCTAATTTTACTGCCTTTCTTGGTCCCTAATCTAATTTGCAATGATGCTTAAGCATTTCGCAAGGCCATAGCACTTTCTTCAGAATTTCAACAAGAGCATTAAACCCCCAATTTACATTAATGAAGTGCACATTTAATTAGGGGAGAGGGTAAATGGAGGGCTCTTCAAGAGCAGTTTGCGTGATATGATAGGCACTTGAAAAACGAAGATGTACCTGATAAAAGACTCTCGTGCAGCCTTCGTGCCTCATTTCGTTTCTCAGCTTCCTTCCCCGCCCCAGCCAGACTCCCCTGCCGTCCCAAGCGCCAAAGAACAGGGGCAAGGACAGAGGGCAGCATCTCCTGGCCCCGAAGCCTGCCCGGTGTGCCTCTCCCACGGACTGGAAGCTCTGCTCGCAGGGGTCAGCTGCGTTTCAGGCCCCGTCCTGCACAAACCTGCATGGAGTCTGTACCCAGACAGCCCTGTACTTTCAAAGCCATACACTTGTACCCTCGAACTGGCTGGAAAGAGCCCTCTCTACCCAAGGCTTTCCCTCCTCAAAATCATCCAAACACAGGCACAGACCCAGAGATTGGTTTCTGGGGGCAGAGACTCCAGCTCACTGAAGGCTTCCTCTCATTTAACACAACCCGAGTCTGCCTGCATATCAAAACACCGCTCATGCAGGCACCATTCAGAAAAGAGATCAGAAAACTGGTTCCAGTGCTTAAACATCAATTCAGTGCATGCACGTTTGCAATTTTCTGCTGCTACACTCTTGTCTTGCCGTAGCTTTGACTGGCAGAGAGCTCCAATCTCCTTTTGAGCTTTCTCCTTTGAAACCAATGTGGGAACAAATAAATGAAGAAACGCAGCCCCAGCCAGCACCTCGCAGCTGAGCCCATCTCTCCCAACACTGCTGGTGCATCTGTGCTGTCAATGCTAGTGCAGGCACAGGACTAGCAGCGCAGGAACAGCCACCAAGAAAACGGGATCTGGGAGCGGTCCCTATGCTGGGCTGGGAGTCAGCAGGAATTAAATAACTAAATAGCTTCTTAACAGAATGTATGAAACAATTTCATATTAGTAAGTTTCATAGAGAAGGCTTATATGAAATTTTCTTCAAATTGAGTACAGATCTTTGAAAGCCTTATCAAAGACGATATATTTACAGCTGAAAGGGACCATGCAAAATCTGTTACAGCAGATAAGACAGACTGTGTCACAAAATGATTCCTGAGCCTCGGATGGAAATATTGTCAAAGAACCAGCAGGAGAGAAAATGTAGGAGAGCACACACAGACAGATATATTGCAGTACAAGTGGAGGAATCCAAGAAATAAAATAAAGGAAGTGGTTTGAAATAAGTAAGTAGCTGACAGAGTGAGAGCAGAGTGATTTCTAGCAGCAACACAGCAAGAGACGAGCCTGAAGAAGGCGAGGATGAGGGCGAGGGTGAAGAGGTTAAGCAGCAGAGAATGAAGACATGAGAGAAACGCGAGAGCAATGCCTCACAATTACACAAAGATTGTTATGTCAGCTGAGATTCTTTGGGGAGCTACATTTTAGCAGCAATAGCAACATGAACAAATACATTAATGCCACAGACTCCTGCCAAAAACTTTCCCATCAAATGATACACACTCTCCCTGATGATTTTCTCTCCAGCATTGTGTTTGGAGAGGAAAAGCTGCAATGCTGTGTTGTTTCACTATGGGCCATTCTCTCGATTGAAGACAGAGCAGGAGCTGCTGAGAAGCACAGGATAACCCCAGCCCCAGGGTCTCTGGGGGCAGCAGGACCAGGTGGAGGGGGCATCTCTGCAGCACCCCAGAGTCCCTGGAGGGGATCCTGGTCCACCCAGGTGTCCCATCTGCCTGGGTACAGCTCACACACCTATGGCCTCTCTCACCTCCTTTCTCCCCAAACTCCCCGTCAGCAGCAGCTCTGGCTGCCACCCACAAATGCCACAAAGAGGGACACACCAGCCCGGGCAGAGCTCTGTCTGACCTTCCCCGATGAGTGCCCAGGCTAGTTCTGCTGTGCCACATTTCACTCACAGAGCAGCACTCTTGTAGAAGACGCTGCACCCCAGGGAAGGGTGGGAGGAATTTCTAGAAGAGGCAAAACTCAGCACTGCTGTGAGCCTGCAACAAGGGAGTGTGGGAACATGCCAGCAACTGGCTTGCACTGGCTGGGAATAACTTAAATTTCCAGACTTGGGTTGCACAGGTAGCCCACCACTGCAGACAAGGCTCTGTGTTTGAGCACTTCCCCAGCAGACCAGGTTTTGGTTTGTGCACTTCTGGTGCTGCGTTTTTAAGTCAGAGTGGAGGAACTGGTTCTTGTTTCCAGGAGTTTATTATAAACACAGCTCTAGAGTGAGGGTCATTCGAGCTCTTCCTTGGTTTGTTGACACTGGCATTGTTTCTGCTGCATTACTAATCCAAAGGGTTCACACCAGGTGATAAGACAAAGCAAAAATACTTGGCCAGATTCGGATTTGCCTGCCTACTGAGCTGTTCTACAAACTAGGGCACGTGGAGTGGATGCAGTGCATGTGGATAAGCTGAATGAATCCGAGACCTGGTACTACACTGACCATCTCTCTTGTAGAGTGGTTCTGTTCTTCTCTCCCCACTCATCCACTTTCCATGGCTACTGGAAGGGAATATCTAGATTTAGAAGGGAGTATCTTAGCAGCACTGCAAATGAACCCTCCTCTGTCACCCCATAAAAATGCTCTTGTCTGGCCACTGGAGCAGCCAGAGCTGTGGGCAGCAGCAGCAGATGTCCTCATCTCAGTCCCTCATTTCTCACAGCTGGGATGAAAAGCAGGGCTAGACCTCACTGCCATTGGATTCGCCTTGAATTCACTGCTTTTCCATGCCCCAGAGGCAGACTGCTGTTCGGACAGCATGGGTGAGTGTTTGGGGTCTGCCAGCACAGATCTGGGTGGCATCAATTGCCCCTGCTGACACTCTGTTGGCAACCTAGGCAGCCCTGGAAGAGCCATGAGGAGCAGCCAGTACCCAGCCCTGCCAAGGCCTTTGTTGCCTGTGTTCTTATTGCTTGCCATTGGAAATTTGCCTCACTGGGGACCCAGTGGGGGATTTTTGGCCTGGGAGTTGGCAGAGTTTTTGCTTTACAAAGGACCATGCTATTGGGCCATGCCGCCATCCATCTGTGCATGCAACGTGCTGCCTGTGGGTGAGGATGGAGATTTTTCAGTGCTGGAAAGCAGAGATACCAGAGTGGCTTCCTTTTTCCCCTTTGCTTTGATTTCATGGCACAGGAATTAGTTTTGCTTCCCCCCTCCCAAAACTGTGAACATAAGTTTCAACAGTGTAAAAAGCAGGGAGCTTCCCCCCTCCCGTCTCTTTTTTCCTCAAACAGTTTAGAGATATTTTTTTTTCCAGTTCACATCAGAGGAATTTGGCCAAATTTCCTTGTAAATAAAATGCTGGATTGAAAGCATGTTTGTGTCTCTACTCACAAGTAGCACATGAGCAGCAGGATCCCAGGGCTGAAGTAATATGGAATCCCATTTCTAAACAGAAGAGTATCATCCAGCAGAGTTGTTGGAGCCCAGATTAAAACAAACCATTAAGGTGGAATCAAGAAAGTTAACACAGAGCAAGAATACAAAAGCAATATTGAAAGTAATGAATTGCTTGTAAGAAGTCAGAATCTGAGAAACTGCTCACTGTTTAAACTTCACCGTGTCTTTTAATCACTTGTTCAAGTAACACATTAACAAACTGAAACTGCCCTGTTTTGATGGCCGTGTGAATTAGATCACATTGTAGACGGCAGCTGTGCTAATTCATCCATACCAGCAGCCTGTCTGCCGAGATGATACCGAGCTTCCTTCAAAACTCCTACAGCTGTGCTGGTTTTGCATAGGAACTTCTATTGAAGCCCCCAAAAAGGGAGAAAAAAACCTACCAGAGTACTATAGCCTTAAAAAAAACTGACAGAAATCTCCATTGGATAACTTCAAACACA
Organism: Melospiza melodia melodia; assembly: GCF_035770615.1. NCBI lineage: Eukaryota > Metazoa > Chordata > Aves > Passeriformes > Passerellidae > Melospiza > Melospiza melodia. The sequence goes on from NC_086198.1 coordinate 31,047,340, forward strand.
TAATAATGACTCATGGTGCTGTTTTCCACAGTATATTTGTGAAGCATCTGGATATTACACTAACATAACAGAGCCCTTCCAGTGTATCAGAAAGCTTTCTGAAGGCATGCGGCTCTGTTTTGGTTTTAATTTTTCTGTCTCAAAACCCATGTCCATTTTATATCAGTTTAACCTTATTTTTTGAACCAAAATATGCCTGTTTACTAGAGGACCACAAAAAAAAAAAAAAAGAAAATTCAGAAGTCTTAGTTTCCTTTTGGCAAACTTCTGGAAGCTCTAAGTTATTCAAAATCATAAATTACAAATTTTACTTGAAAAAGTCTTTGATTTTAAGAAAGCCCACTGTCCATTGTCTGTAGGACTGCAGGAGCTGCTGACCTCTGCTAGTGCTGTTGTAAACTTTGCAGATCTGAAATCCCTTCTAAAAATTTACCTTGTGACATAAATGGAGCAAAATACTCAAACCAAATACTCAACTCCAAAATACAACGATTTCAGTAACCTGCCAGATTTGTGTCAGCAGCCTCCAGAACTGGGTGGGTTTCTGTAGATTACTGGAAGTCTCTTTGGTCTGTGCACGGTGCCAAAATCAAAGTGATCAATAAAATTGAACACCTGTAGACTTTGTAACATTGGTAATAATTTAAGCATGTCCCAACCGGGTGGTAGATGGAAAGTACGCTGATAACATTTACCACATTTTACTGAAACCCAAACCAGCTGTGTAAGTAATTCTAGCTTGGAGACTGGGAGTAAAATAGGGACAAAGGTCAGAGATTGGCATAGATGAAACAGGCCATCTTTTCAGTGTCCTAACACAGTATATTTGAGGGTGATGGTCAAAAACTGAATTCTCAGTTACTTGTGGATGATCCCCCTTTTTCCTCACTGAACTTATGGCCTACATAGTCTTCTGAGTTGCAGCTGAATTGGTTATTTGGAAAGAATGCATGAAGAGCTCACTTGGGGAGCAGATCAGCACTGTGCTGCCACAGCAGCCTAGGCAGGGACTATTACTCTGTCTGGTGTGCCATGGGACAGGCCCTTTGTGTTTGTTCTGCAGTCATTCCTGGCACTCTGCCTCAGACAGGAGATCTGGATCACAGAGAGGCACTTGGACCTCCAGCCCACCTTCTCCTCAGTTCCACGGTGGGTCATGCTATTGGACACATTTCACTGATCTAGAAAAATAGTTTTGTCATATGACCCTTTCCACTTCCACAGAAGATGCCAGGTCAGCCACCTTTTAACACCATCCAGTATGTAAGCAACAAAAGGGAAGGCACAGCAGTTTCAGTCTGGAGGATTTCCAGGGTCTGCAACTTGCTTTGAAGCAGGGTTGGCTGTCCTGGATATTGTCCCAAGGCAACAGCACATGAGAAAGCAAGTGCTAGTGAGAGTAGAACCACCCCATGCACAGGAAACCTCAGCCTGCCTTATGACAAGATGTGTGAACATTCACCAGGCTTCCCACTGCTCTTTTGCCGTGTATTTGCCCAGCTTTACAGAGGAGAACTCTCACAGGAATCTGTGCTGTGTAACAGGGTGCCAGTGAATACAGGGCCATGTAGCCCTAAATGGGCCCCCACATGATCCTGCCTGTCACAGGGCTGCCTGTGGAAGTGAGACATGTATAATCACCAGAGGGGTATTCTACACACTCGTCATCAATAATTAAGACTAAGCTGCCTTCCTCGGACGCCGGAAGAAGATAATGTCATTTGGCTCAGGTCCGGGGAGTTTTCATTTCCCTTTGGAGTGGCTTCAAAAAGCCTTATAAATACACTGCAATGAAACAATCACCTGAGGACAACTCTAGCAAACAAACCGATTCCTACCTGAGTCTCCCAGGCAGGGACGTAATTAGGACAATAATCCATGTGACAAGAAATTATACAGTAACAAATAGTAATTGCTTGCTGGGAAGATAAGGATTGGGAGACAAAGGGAGGGGATGAATGAGTCAAATCCTTTAGCTGTTCAGAGAGAGCAGTGGGAGGATAAGAGCAGAAACAGAAACACATTTAGGATTCAGTTCTCCAGGGAGGCTGTTAACGGGTTTGTTAGCAGAAATGCACTCCCACTCGGCACGCTGCTGAAACCACACAAAACCTGGTGCACCTGCATTTTCCACTGCACAACTGCCACTTGTGCTCACAACCTTATGACATGCTATTCCTAATTCCAGGAATGTCAGAAAAACATTTCTGAGTGTATGCTGGCATTTCTGAGCATGCATCTGTTGCACACTCTTCTGATGCTGAAACTTCTATTACGAAACACAGATATTTATGAATGTTTTTCCATAGCAAGACTGGGAAATGTAACCTTTTCATATACACACATTTCCCCATGCTGCAGCCAGCTGTGAAATTCTAGCAATTCCAGGACATTACCATTCCAATTTAAAATGGAATATGTGTGTAGATAGCTGTTTTCCTTTCCCTTTTTTCCATTCTTATATGCATATGCTCAGCTTTCAACAAACATTTATCTTTTTTATTTTTTTTTTCCAACCTTCTCTTCCCAGGCAAGCCTAAGTTATTGTTTGTATGGCTTTACATGCACTCAAGGCTTTAAAGCATTCACCGCACCTTCAGGTACCTGTAAATCTCACGGTGAAAGGCAACACTAAATATTTTATTGAAGACAGCCTATTTGATTTTTGCCAAAGAGCAGAACTTTACTTCTGCACAAGTGTTTGCCTTTACTAACAAATAAAAGACAGATGTGCCACATGAACCTGTGGCTTTATCAAAAGTCCACTAGTGTCACTCTGAAGAGCAAAGGAGAGGGGAAGAAATGTTGATGTTTTTGTGAATGCCGGAGAGGAAAAATAGAAGTCTGATTTGTCTGCAGAGCTGGCAAATCCTTGAGCTTCATCTGATGATTTCTGCCTATTTTCTCCTGCTTCTGTTTTTTGTTTCCCTTGCCCCTTTTTATTTTTTATGTTTCTCTTTGCTTCATGTTTCAGGTCTTGTTTTAGTTGGGTGCTATGTGTGAAAGAGAGGCAGGCTAGTAACAGGACTGTGTATTTGTCAATCACAAACTCTTTCACTGAACAAAGCAACTGAAATATTAGAAGCAAATTAATGATAACATTCACTGTTAGATGTCAAAGCTAGGGCCATAATTATTATTCTGTTTACTGAAAACCTAAAAAGTAGGAGAGGACAGAGTGATTTGACCTACACAATGCAAGGGATCAGGCAGCAGAAGTTTGAGTGCAGTACTCAATGAATTGGTGATTTTAGCTACACTGCAGCCCCTCCCTGACCCAGGGATTCTATTTAAAATTTAGATACTGCCTAAAATATTTCCCAGAGGTAGGAGTTTTAATGCACTCGTGTCCATTCAAGAGTTAAGAATACACAACCACCATGGGAATTTTTCCTTACTGTGTCAGTGGGTGAAATTCAGCCTCGAGCTGCACCCATCAGATACACTCCCTCTTATTCATTCCTGCTTCCTCCTACTTGCTCCACACATTGCCATACATTTGGTCTGTTAGGAGTTCCTCCTTGACACTTCCACCTCTACTTCCCCTAAATCTGTGGTAAGTACAAATCTTCCTAGTCTGAATATTCTCTGTATCTCATGCTGCCTTTGGTCTCTGCTAGCACAGCTCCATTCCAAGGGTTCATTTTCTCACAGTGAAGCTGAATCTCATTCCGTGCTGTACAAATTGCAAATACTTGAAACATGAGGATGAAAAGTACTTCTGTGTATTTTGAGGCTAAACTGCTGATTGCTGCACAGTCTTTAAATACCACAGTGGCAGTGGAGAATACCCAAAAAAGAAGATACAGTCTGAAACCTGTGGAATATTTACTCTTGAGGAAAGATGCCAGGTACTAGTTAGTTAGGGAAATCATTTACCTTTCTCTTTCCAATTTCATTATTTCTTTCATTTAAACTTATTTAGCACTGAGTTGTCCTTTCTGTATGATACAGCACTGCAAACAGAAAAAAAAAAAAAAAAAGAAGAGATGAGTCTAAGCTGAGTTTTCAGGCTTCTTTGCTTTTTACCCCTTTGGAAGATTTGTCTTGGTATGGGGATGAACTGCCTCCTGGAGCATCTGATTGTTGGCATCTACTAAACATTTCAGAGCAGTCACTCCCTGTGCAGGGAGCTCCAGGCAGCCTCACTACCTCTGGCCAAGGCAGGTGAGCTCTTAGCCAAGCAATGGTCCAAATCAGACTCTTCCTGAAGCTTTTGTCAGAGGACAGCAGTAATTATCATTATTCAAACGAAACAAAATCTGTTTTAACACCTACAAGGTATTACTTTAAGTCAGACACCTCATCAGCAACCAGGGAAATAATTCTTTTATTCTTTTATCAAAATCAAAACCCCCTTGTACCATATGCTGAACCTGGGTAATTTGTTTTCTTTTGACCTCACAGCCTTGGTCCCACAAGGAAAAAAAATGTTCTATAGTCTGATCAAGGTGGGCGTTCTGGTGAAAATCAAGCTTGTGTGCTGAAATAAAGAATTAGGAGACGTTTTTAAAGGATTCACTAATGAGTACCATAGCCTCAGAGCCAGGGGAGAAGGAGTTTAAAGGGTGTTGTCATTTGATGGCCTAAAAGTAAATTGTAATGCAGAAATAATTTTCTGTGAGGTTTTTTCAAGATTTCTGTTGGAAAATTTATTTTTATTTTATTTACAGAAAATGAGCCTGACAGAGTCGTGGAGCCTTTGTTACAAGAAGCCCCAAACTTACTGAAAATGCTCTGCAAATCAAACCCTTTCTTTCCTTGTTCAGAAAACACTACTTGTTTCTAGCTTCTAATTTTTTTGGTTCTGTTTTAATAGCTAGGAGATCACGGCAGAGATCACAGACTTGGATTTCAACCCTTGGATGAGTCTGGGGAAGAGAGGAGAAAAAAGACAGTGAACAGAGCAGGGCCTGGCAGTTTGGGTGGTATTATAAAAAAAAAGTATTCAGGCAGAGTGTAGTGAGAATAGTGGTTTGAAAATACAGCCCTGAAGGAAGAATCTCCAGAGAAACAATGAGAAAGGAATAAATAAAAAGAAAGTTATAAATTCATCTATTTGCTCTTCCCTGACCCTTGCTTTTACTCCTCTTCACAGCAACTACCCTGGGAAAGGCACAATGCTTTCTCCTGTCACAATATTGAGAAAAATTGAAATGGGGAAGAAAGACCACCAGATGCTTTATTGTCTTAGGCGTTTCCACATAATTAGCTGGGAATAAAGGTCCTCTGCATGGTTTCATTGCATTGAATGAACTTGGATATTGCTACACAGTAGTGTGTTTTATGATTCATGCTCTGTTATCCAGCAGCTTTTTGAAAACTGCCAGCTACTTTATCACTGACGGCCAAGCCTGGGCCTACAACTTAAAATGCAGCAATGCAAAGTTAACTGTGCATGACAGATGTCCATGAAATTGTTTAACACACGCACGCATGCACACACCACACACGCGCTCGCACACACACTCGCTCACAAAGCTGCCTCTTGCCTTCCTACTCTTTTCACTGCCTCTCTCATGGAGTGCTCGAGCTCAGTTTTAAACATAAATAAAAACTGGGCACTTCTGGAGAAGAGATTGTGAGGGCACGCTGAGGATCACGGGTGGCTGCAGGAATTATAGGCTCTACCATGAAACTTTCCAGAGAGGTTGTGAGAGCCCCAAAGGCAGCTTGTCGGAGTGCACTGAGAGTGGAACAGGTTCTCTCCTCTTCCTCTCCCCACACAGTCCTCTCTCCCTCTCCTCTCCTCTCCCACACACTTCCTGCTTGCACCTCTCTGCAGGTGGGAATCTTGTGTGTGAGGATCCCAAGATATTGAAGTTGTCAGCACTGCCAGGATTTTACCTCAGAAGCACCAGCTCCAGAGGAGACAATCAGAGCACAACCTTTCTGCCTTTGCACCTGGTACCTAACCACACACTGGCTTCCCTGACAGAGGATTAGGATCAGAGGCTCCAACAAAACCTTTGTTCGATGGGCTCCTCCTTTGAAGAGAACATGGGGTATTTTCATTGGATTTGTTGTGTACTCGGATGGTATAAACTGGGCCAAAAGAAGCAGGCTGAGTTCTGGGCATGCAGAGAGGAGCTCGCACCGGCTCCGTGCAGAGAGCGCCCTGGTGCCTAGCACCCGCTCCTGGGAAGCAAGGGCCTGTCCCTGCTCCCCAACCCACTTGTCAAGCACCATGGCATAAAGAGAAAGGGGGATGAGATATCCCTCTCCTTTCTCTGCCTTCCATGAACAGCTCTATTGATTGCCATCAGGTTATTAGCATGGGAAGGTGGTACCCAGTGTGAATGCAAGTGACAGCAGCAAGCTAAAATAAAGGAAATGGGGAATCAGTTCCCCTTTAGAAGGAGAGTTGAGAAGTCACCTGACCCTGCTTGGACTCACTTTGTATTCTGGAAGGGATGAGTCCTTTCCCCAAGGTTTACTGGGTGCTTTGACAGGCAGGAGACAAACATGAAAAAACCTTCCCAGTGTTCAGCAAATGGAGGCTGGGTGTACACAGGAGAGCATCAGATGAGTTTGTCACATCACAAAAAATGCCCACAACAAATGAACATGCAAAAAGATAAATCAAAACCAAGAGCAAAGCAGAGAGGTTTACACTCTCCACTTACTTATATCTAAACAAACATGTAATTCACTTTTGTTTAACTTCCAGATATTTTGCAAGGAAAGAAATAATTCTGCCATGGGGAATACTGAGCCAAATTCTCTGCCATTGTGCAAGCACGCTTTTGATTTCACAGAGGTAGCTCATCTTTTTCTGCTTAGCAATTTGGGCTTGTGTCCCTGTCTAGTGGACATTAAAAGCATCATAAGCCTCAGTCTTCAGTAAACTGCGTCCAAGTCCACACCAAAGAGGACAGTCAGCAGATCTTGGTGTAACTTCTAGAAGGGCTTTCGGAATGGGAAGCGAGAAGATGGAGTGACAGGTGTCACTGATGCAATTTTCCCATGAGATTTCTTTTCAAAGGGTAATTTTTCCCCTTTGACACTCACTAACAACTCAGACTAATTTTCACTTGCCTGAGTAACCAGTTCTGCGATTCATGCTTGGATCTTATCAAAGCTTATCTGATATAAGGCAGCCAAGATCCTCCAGAAATATCAAGAAAATTATCAGCTTTTGATCTTTACTAAGGGAGAAAAAGCCAGTCACAGCTCCCAGCGCCCTGTCAAAGTTTCCGCTCCTTCGGCAGAGCATAAAGCAGCTCAGCAGGATGGCAATTCCACAGGGTGGGATACTGTGTGTGTGCCTGCATGTCTGCATGCCTGCCTGCCTGCGTGTGTGTGTGCCTGAGTGCGTGGGGCCCGTGGGTGGCCTGCTCAACATTTCGGTGGATGTTTCATTCCCACCCCTTTTACTACGACCCTGGTCAAGCCACTTTTATGCCAGTGACAGCTTCATGAAGCACAAAACATGGAGCGATACATGGCATGAAATTGGCAACAAAGCCGAGCAAAAGAAGGAACAATTCTCTGGCAGGATGTGATCACAATATGGCTGATTGGATCTGGAAGCAGATGCCAGCAGCGGGTATTGTCCCAGTGACTGAAAAGACATGACCCCCGAGGTACAGAAGACAACGAGGCCCTCCTTATGAACCACAGGGGGAGGGGAGAAGAGGTGAAACCAATGAATAAATCAGTCGATGGAAACAGGGGAGAAAAGAAAATGCTAAAGAGGACTTTTATGGGGGACAGGGGCAGCTCAATATGCAAGAGCGTTGCCTCCCCAGCTAGCTGAACACTCGCTCAAACAATGGCTTTTTAACAGATGGGAGCCCCGCTGAAAGAGGCCAAGTTTTGTGCAGTTGAGAATCCCTGTTTGTTTAGTCTGCTGCTGCTGCCCAGGTGTCTGCAGAGAGGCAATCCAGCAGGTTAAGTGTCTCAGGGGTGGTTTGAGACAGGCAAGCCTGCGTATCAACCAGGACTCGTTTTATTGGCAGGGGACTGATCTTGTTAGACTTGTTTGTGAAGCCCTCAGGGAGGAGAGGAAAAAAGAGATCTCTTCTCTCCTTTCCTTCTAAAGACAGATTTTCCCAGTCTGGGCAATCAGCCCCCCGTAATAAACCCTGCCAGTGAGGCAGCTTCGTGTCACAGGTACTGACAGGGCACACAACGTTGCAGAGGAGCACACAGCGTTGCGACAGAGCGCATTACGTTGCCACTTGCAATATCACAACTCTAAATTCCTACACACACTCCTCCTTTCTCTCCTTTCCTACAATGCATTTGATAACCCATTTGTTTACACTACAGTTTTCTGGAAGGGCTTCTTCATCTATTTCAGCATTTACTGCAGGTCATTGAAATTCGACTCACATGGCTCCTGACCTCAGCAATGTGCAATTCTCCCCTGCAGCAACAGAGATGCAGCCATTCTCTTCTGGTATTGACGAGACCCAGCTAACACCATTGGTGGGGTTGATTTTTCTTCAGTCACATAAGCACACAGACAGTAAATGCCACATCCAGGACTGGGAGACCCCGGAATGTAAGGGTGGGAGGGGTGTCTGGACCAGCTCAGTGCAGGTGGATGCCTCAGTCACTCCCAAGATACTCAGCAGTGCCTGGGATTACACAATTTTCTTGCATCAGCCTGTTTGAAATAGCAAACTTACGACAACGTGGATCATGTAAGGAGCACAGAGAATGAGGAGAAGGGAAGGAAATCACACAGAGCATTATGCCTGAGCAGCAATGGGAGCGTCACCCTCCCTCCTGCTGGATCACAACAGTCATGATTGTCTTGAATCTCAAACAACTGAAGGGAAGAATGAAGGTACACCCACAATTCCATGTTCCTACCTGTGCAATTGACTTGCTAGGTGACTTCAGACAAGGGACTTCACTTGTCTATGCTCCCATTCCCCTCTTGCCCTCCACATCCTTTCTCTGCTTAAAATGCAGTGGCTGTCAAAGTTAGCAAGAGTATGGCTTCTATATGCCCAACAAGACCTCTATCCCAATTCAGCTGTTTCTAGTTATTCTTCCTTTCAAGAGTGAGACAGTAACATTTCCTATGCTTTTTGACCTCATTATGTGCTGTGGAACTTTTCTGTAATTGTGATTCCCAGTGAGAAAAAAACCATTGCTCTAATTTTACCAAAGCAGCCTTCCAGATGATAAACAGGGATCATTACTTTCAGGGATACTATGGGCCTGTGACTAAATTATGTCCTTTCTGCCCTAAGACCCTCTTACAATCTCTCCTCCACCTCCAGGTCTGTTTTGAGAACAGAGAGGTGAAAGCTTGTTTCCTATGTATGCACTAGGTTGCCACAAGGCTACTGAGCCCACCCATAAGAGATTTGCAAAAAACTGTGAAAGCAGTACTCACTATAGTGAAAGATTCCTTTCCCCCTTCAAAAAAAGTAATCTGCCTGGATCGGGTTAAACAGGACAAAATATTAACCTCCACATTAAATTGCATGTGCAATTGCACCTTTGGTATCTATTCTCTGGCATAAAAAATGTGGGTCTTGAATTATCAACCTAGACACAAAGGTTTTTTTAGTCACTTTCCAGCTTGCAAAGCCTCTGATTTTAATATTTTTGATACAAAGTTAAACGTTTTTCTTCAAAGTGCCTAAGGACAATGCTAATGCTGTTTCTGAATTTGCCTCTTCCCATTTAGTTATCTTGGTGCTATTCATTTTTAAAGGCTTAAAGTAGAGTTTATGCAGCATTAGTATTCATAGGCACATGCTAATTTACTCTCATGTTCGGATAGGCAAGTGGTTTTTTTCAGATGAAACAGAGGGGATTAGATCTAGATCACTTGCTCTGAAGAAAAGTTGTGGCATGCCACAGCTTTCTATTCTTTTCAATGTGGCATCAATTACTAAAACTAGATTTCTTGTTCCTAGGACAGAAATAAAAATATCTGCTGCAGTCTTGTAAAGGAAAAAAAAGCGTATTCTGGTATGAGAAAGTCACAAAGTCTGCAACCCCTCCCTTTGCCTTCCTCCCTTCTCCACAGGGACAGGGATTATCGCTGCTGATCCCTAATGCCACGCTGACCACCGGGATGCCAGAGGCTGTGCTCCGGCTGCCCATTGTCAGCGGTGGCAGCTGGGAGCAAGGCAGAGTTTGGGTTTGCCCCAGCCTGCCAGGCTTGGGAGCCACCTTTGGGAGGGTCAGTGTGTCCCTTGCCTCCATGCCAGGCCATAGAAATTTGCTTCAATCCCGGAATGGGTTTGAAGGAGCTTTTTCTAAGTGCTCCAAAGAATGCGGCTGGAGAGGGAAAACACTGTTTTTTTGGATTATGTTTTCGCTTTATAACTCAGCTTTTAAACTTTGTTGTTAAGTATGTTAGCATTTGAAAGCAAACCCCAACTTTCATCACTTTTCCCTATGTTTTCTGTTTGGAAACAAGAGAATTACCTCACCAAATTCAATTTACATCGTGAATTTGATTTGGAATATATAATCCTCCATGAGGCGATAACGCAGTTAGGGGGACATAAGCAGATGCCTCATTCCTCTCTGGAGGAGCTGTGGGGCATCACAAAGCCAGCCCTCCCATAGACCCCAGTGCACCCCACAGGGCCTGCCTGTGGCCCCACACAATCATGAACAGCCTAAAGTCATTCCTGGACCTCTTTGGTGTAACATTTCCTCCTGTTGCCATCCAGCAGCTGAGGCAACACCAAGGGAGCACTTCAGCAACAGGAGGGGCAGGCAGCTCAGCAAGGTCCTCTTCAGACCACTCTGCAGGAATGGCTGGGGTGGAAAAGGCTTCCTTCCAGGCCCACTCATTTTCCCAGTCACAGGTATTTGCTATTAAGGCACATTGGGTGTTTCTTTCCCCCTTTATGGAGAAGGAGGAGATGAAATGACGTGAAGAATTCACTGTGAGGTAAAAGCAAGGAGGTCGCCTGAGTACCTGTAGCCACTCAATGGAAATGTGCAAATATAAACCACTTCTGTGCTTATGAGACTGTATCAGTGCCATTTGGTGATGCTGATTACCTGACACTGTATCTCAGGTCCATATGACTTCTAAGGGCTATTTTATATTTTACCCTGTGCCACCAATTTGCATGACTAGAAGACACACAAGCACACAGAAGAGATTGTCCAGACAATAATTCTGGAGTAACTAAGTCAACCAAAGTACTCTAACCTCTTCACTGAAGCTAAAGGATGACTACCTGGCCAGACCACTGTTACAGTGGTCACAGGGGTCTTAGGATGAAGGAAGAGACGTAGATCTGACTCCGTGTTACAGAAGGCTTGATTTATTATTTTATGATATATATTACATTAAAACTACACTAAAGAATAGAAGGAAAAGTTTCATCTCAGAAGGCTAGCTAAGGTAAGAATAGAAAAGAAAAGAATGATAACAAAGGCGGCTGCCTCAGACTCTCTGTCCGAGTCAGCTGCGCTGTGATTGGCCATAAATTCCAAACATCCACATGAGACCAATCACAGATCCACCGGCTGCATTTCACAGCAGCAGACAATCATTGTTTACATTCTGTCCCTGAGGCCTCTCAGCTTCTTAGGAGGAAAATATCTTAAGGGAAGATTTTTAATGAAAAGATGTCTGCGACAGACCACCAGGACTCAGGTCAACCAGACATTGAGATTACATCAAGGTGGGTGCATTAAATGGTGAGAGGACACAGTTCTGGGCATTGGAAGGCAGTTGTCTGCCCCAACAAGCAGATCTGACTTTCTCTGACACTGTTTTGGCCCATGCCAGCCAGCACCACTTTGAAAGGTGCCCAGGTGCAATTTCAGAGGATGCACATCCATACCTGGGATTGCTTGTAAACAATGTGTGTGCTTTGCCCTGCCCTGGAAATGGAGAGGATTTATGATCCAAGTTGCAAGCTGTTCCTCACCACCAGCCTCCATGCCCAGAAAACTCTGGGACATGTTTAGTTGTGTCGTTTGTGTAACCCAAACGTCCTCTTTCCACCGAGACGTGGAAATTATAGCTTTTGTTTGACATCAAAATTTAAGGACATTGCACTGCTGGCTTTATATCAGGTTGCAATACAATTTATTACATAACACACAAAAGTAGGGGCTTTCAAAGTCTGTCATTCCCTAGAGAGGAATTTTTGGGTTTAAAGTTGCACAGGCAAGTTCTGGTACAACTTTTAACCACCACATCTACCTGAGCCCTTCACAAGCATTACTGTGAAGTAAAACAGGATTTTTAATGCACTCATTTTATGCCTGGGAATCAGGCACTGAGAGATTCAGGTGAACAATACTCACCCTTTAATTTTTTTATCAATTTGAAATATTTCTGATTGGCTTTTTTAGGCATTAAAATCATCCAGTTTTAGCCTTGTAGGTATTCAGAGTAAAGTTCCCCGTTGACTTCAACGACTGAACTTATTATAGAGCAATTCTACCAGAGGCATTACAGCCCACCTCAGACCTCAGTTCTCCTTCTCCTTTTCCATTTTCCTCTCCTCCTTCTCCTTTCCCCTTTTAATTTCCCTTTTTCTTCTTGTTTCTGTCTCCTGCTCCCCTTGTCCCTTCTTAACACAGGTCACAGGGTGTTGAAGGCACCAAATACATAGGATTGCATCATGTTGCTATGTCCAGATGGAAAAAGGAAGTAAAGGGAAAGCTTTGCTCACATTTAGTCTTGGACTCAAGCCCAGGAAAGACAGACACCACAAAAAAAATCTGATTTTCTATTAACTCTGAAAAAGATGTATTTTTACTCGTGTTTCCTTTAGAAACGTACAGTCTCCTTAGGTGGAATCTCCATGCCATATTCAGGCTTCTAACACAGAAAAACTGCTTTAGGGCAGGCAGGTGCACAGAAAAAGCTGGAACTGTGAGCAGTCACAATGGCCCTGCTCCATTCAGGATTTCTCTCCAACACCCAGGATTTGGCTCTAGCCAATGAAGCTCACTTTTGGGAACAGAAATTGCTGTCCTTGTTGAGGTAAAAGAGACCCTGGCTGGTGTAAAATAAGGCATACATAAAGTTAAAATATGTAAGTGAAAGAAAATAAAGGTGTCCTTTAATGTAACTGGAACTGCAGTGCTTCCCATGTTTTACTGTGAGTTACATTAAATATTCCAGCAGTGGCTGGACTGCACAAATGCCTCAGGTTTTCTGTGGAGGCACAAAACAGAGCATCTCAGTCTTTCATGCAGCAAAGAGAAGCTTGAAATCACCACCCGCAGGCAGAGGAACAGCTTTCTAACCAAGTGGCATTTTATCCACTTCCCAATTTGTCATTTCTGAAAGGCTTGCCATTTCTAAACCAGCTTTTCTGTCTGCTTGTGCAGCTCTGGGAGCTGCAGATCTGAGCAGGGAACCCCTGTTGGTATCACTTCATCTATGAATATTTATGAATGTATCAATGAATTGTATGAGTATTTCTGTTTATGAACCTGTCCACAAGCAACAGGGAACTCAAGCCCCTCAGAAATTGGTGAGGCACTTTCTATGGACAGAAATCCTTCCCATCTGACCTCTCCTGGGCTGGGGAAGCTCATCCCCATTGGCATCTAGGGCCCAGCTGACTGATGTTGAAGCACAGAATGGACCAAATACACTGTCCCCTTTGTAACTGCCTTAATTGGACCTGAGTCCTTGATGGACTGAGGCTTCCAGCTGTGCTTGTTTAGCAAGAAAAGCTCTCTTAATTTCTTATTATGGCACACAAGATTTAGTGCAGATCCTTTAATTTAAATGTCAGAATGTGAGCAGTAATTTATTTCCATAAAACAAAAAGCAATAAAGTCAAATATATTAAGCTCTGGCAGTGAGAGCTCAGATTACACAATTTATAATTGTAAAAAACACAAACAGAAAAAAGCTACCCACCAGAGGATGAGTTATTATCACTCACTGAAGTGTTTGATTCAGGGCTGGTGAAAGCAGTTGCAAGAAAACAATGAAGGAAAAAAAAAAAAAAAGGAGAAGTCAAAGAATTTGGGACACTGAAAGACCCTCAGTGACAGTCAAACGTGGGGAACAGGACCAGCTGATGTGTCCCTACACCTGCTGGCCTTCCCAAGTGTGCCTCTGCTGCTCTTCCAACAACTCTGAGGTTTACTCTGACCTCCCACTTTCATACTGGTTACACTCTGCCAATATTCATTTTTGCATTACATCCCTAAAATCACACTAGTTGACAAATGGTAAGGAGCACAAAGGAATAAGATGTTGTATTATTCCTGCTGGGACTATGTTTTTCCAGCAGCCAGCACCTGGGATAACCAAAAGCTGGTCCTCATTAAGAGCTGACACCAGTGGTAACATCACAAACACAACTGAGTCACAGGAATTCAGATGATGATTACCTGAGTGAAACCAGAAAGTCTCAATAAACTTAAACTATGAAAACACATCTCTGAAAGGAACATAAGTATTCCAGCTGGTACCTGCACCAGAACTTCTCTGAGAATTTGAGCTCTGACCTTCATTCTGTCAAACTAAGATATTTGTATAGAGATCATTCGAGTAATGAGGAATAACTCAATTTGCAGGAAGTATATAAGGCATAGGAGAAATGTACAATGAGTAAAACAGCCTTGTTACTGGTATTTAGGTGACAGAGGAGAGACAGAACTAAGGCTGCTTTGTACTACAGCTCTAACTATTACAAAAAAGCCCTGAAGCAGAACTATAGAAACAGAAGTGTGGTGGCTGCAGACCTACCAAGCCTCCCCACTTACACTACTGACCCTCATGGTGCATGATGTGGAGAGTCTAAGGATGTATTTCTGCATCTTTTCTGGAGAGCAAGAGCCACCTGACAAGTGGCTGAGGGTACACTCAATCCCTTCTTCCAGATGATTGATAAAGATATTAAACAGGATTGGCCCCAAAGCTGAGCCCTGGGGAGTAGCAGCATCCAGCTAGATGTAACTCCATTTACCGCCTCTCTCAGGGCTCTGCCATCCAAACAGTTTTTAACTCAGCAAAAAATACACCTGTCCAAGCCATGGACCAGGAGAATGGTTGCAGGAAGGATTTCCTTAGCAAAAAGCATCTGCTGTGTTTTTTGAGATGAGAAGGGTGTGATCTGACAGATCTGCAGCCCATGTGAGGGTCTATCAGGCCCAGGAGGACAGGGCACTGAAGTTTGAGATCTACAAGATTTCTTTGCTGTTTTACTTGTGATAGGCTCGCAGAGTTGCACTTCCAGTGCCACTTAATGCCATCACAGCAGCCTCAGGAAGTCCTGATTAACAGGATACATGCTGGGCCGGGGCTAAGGCGCTCCCCTCCTTTTTGCTAGCCCCTAATGTATTCATTGCCTTATTTTCATACATGCTGATTGAATAGCGATTTATTCCTCCGGCGCTAGGCTAGTCCCTCCATACTAAATGTGAAATCTTTATTCTAACCAATGTCTAAATCATTGTTTTCTGGCGGCACAGATCATGTGGCACAGATTATTAATAGCTCTGGTCTCTACACCACTTGACACGGCGCTCCAGCTGTCATTCTGCTCCCTGGCTCGTATGATTCTTGCACTGGTAAAGTGCCAGGCCCGGGCCGAGCCCATCAGTCACTGTCACCCAGCACCCAGTGATGAATAGCCCCCGAGCTCCGTGCCGAGGCCCGGCTCCCGTTCACACGCGCCTGACTTTTCCCAACTCCGGCTCGCCAGCTGAGGCCGGGCCCTGCCGAGCAGGGCCGCGCTGACCTGCAGAGACCACCCCCCTGCACCCGGGATTAGTTAAAAATGAAACAAATCCTAATGCGATCATGTCACTAATTATGCATTTAATTCAGTTATAAGGAGCTAATGGCTCCCTCAGTGACAGCTTTTACTGCTAAAAGGCAATTCATTCCTAAAACTGAGAAATCTAATTACACAAAATGCTTCGTCCTAATCCTTTCAAAGAATAATCTTATTTGTAGACATTAACATCCCAGATGCTGCTGCTGTTTGTCCATTATGACAGTGTTTGTCCTGAATAATGTATAAATAGCTCTTTCTGGACAGTTGCATGTCACTAAATCAATACAATTTGCTGCCTTCTGTTACATTAAGTCAGCCTGGGCAAGCTGGAGAAAATTAACCTTTTGTTTCCCACTCAAAAGGGCCTTTGAAATTAGAAACAAGAAAGGGTTGGAGGGCCTATGGGAATCATGAGGTCTATTTTTTTTTTAACTCACAAAGTATGAAGCAGATTTGCAGGACTGGTGATGGGTATATCTTCAGAAAAAATGGCAAAACATTTCCAGGTAGTGGGAGAAACACAAAAGGGAAAATTGTTTACTGCTTTCTTGCCTTTTTCTTAAACTCTTCAAGTTTCTTCTAAGGAAGCAGCTTAACAGTAGTAAATTCTACAGTTTCTGTAGGATTCTGTAGCATTTTGTTTTCAAGGGAATGATACTGTTGCTATGATGTTCCTTAGCAATTGTGGTAGCTCCCGCAGACAGAGATAGGAAAAATCCCCCTGGAGTCACTCTCCACACAAAAGCCCTTTGAGAAAACACGAGAGAATACAAAATTTTTCTCTCATGCAATATATAACTGAGAAGATGAACTGAGAGCATGTGGATTTATCAGAGACATTGCCAAGTGTAAGGCTGGATTTCAGTGTATTTGCCTATTTATCTTATGCATTAAGAATAAGCTGCCTGCACCATTTCTTATGCTAAAGTAAGCAGTTCCCATGTTCTGGTGCTATCCCAGTGGACACTCATAGGATTCCCCAAATATCACCAATATTTGTGAAAGCCTCAGATACACCTGGTTTTAACCATAAACTCAAGTCTTGATGAAACCACTCTGGCTTTGCCAGGGACCAAGAGTGAAGCTGAACAGAACCCAGAAGAGATCACGGCTCTGGGTGGAAAGGAAAACACAGCTCCCACCAAACCCATACCTCAACTCAAACTACATACTCCATGTTGTACTGTAAAGTCATCAGGAAGCCAACTTACTGGAAAAAGATCCACTGATGAGAAATTATGCCCAAGCTCCTGAGAGAAGTGACAGCTTCAGCTCTTATTCTGCCCCAGCCCCCAAGCATCTATTCTGTGAATTTACCAGCAATGTCCTTAATTGCTGGCTTTTTGAAACAGTACAGAGTGAGCTCAGCAAGCAGAAGGATTAGTGGGAAATTAAGGAGTAGTCTGCCATTCAAAAAAAAAAAAAAAAAAGCAGCAAAGTTTAAATTAGAAAATGCCACATTTCCACATTGGTGATTTGGGTCCTGACTCAGTAGGAAAAGCTTCCATGGCCAATCTCCAGGGCACTCTAGGGGGTGTAAAAGGGAGAGCAGACCACAGCTTCACTAGCACAGAGGCATATACCTACCCCTTCAATGCACACAAATAAATGCAGGAACACCCTTCTTCTAAGCACGCAGATCTGATAGACACTAATAGCCAAAGTCAAAAGCTTGCTCTTGGAACCAAAAATCAAATAACAGTCTGTTTGCCCAGAGAAATAACAGTACAATAAAGCATTTACGTGGCCATCCCCTGAAAGTGTACATGAGGGAGCTCCCTGAGGCTTCACGTGCACTGCATAGCTTTAGGAAGAGTCCCTCCCACAGTGGCAGGACTATTGTGACTGCTTCCCGTACAGAGAGACCACATCTGGTGGAATTACCGATTTCGCTGCCATTTCAAACCATTCGCTCCCTGTCTACTCATTTTTCAGATGATTATTTTCTTTTCCATGCCTGCCTGAGTTGTTTCATTTTACTCTTCAAGAAAGTCTCATGGCAGCTTTCTCGGGTGAGTGGTGCAGTTCAGCTCTCCAGGACTTTTTGCCATTTATGGCTTCCTGGATTAAGCAATAGCAGCTACTCTGTTAAACAGAGCTTCTCCTTGCTTCCTCATCCTAACAAGTGAGCAGATCCAGCCACCAGCAAAGCTCATTTTCCCACCCTGCACTGCTGGATTGCCATTGCTCTGCACAGAGGTGGTCAGATTTAGAGGGCCTGGGGGAATGTTATTTTTGGGGTTGTTTCACCAAGGCAGTGAATAACCTGTGACACCAGAGGTTTCTTCTGGAAACATACGCCGGTGAGGCACACACAACACAGAGCTCAAGGGAAGCCCCACAAAGTCTATTTGCCCTGTGCCATCAGCCTCCCACCCTACTGCTTGTTCTGGCTCTGACGCCAAAATGAAGCAAGAGCTGGAGATTGTGTGTGGCAAAGGTTTTAAACTGATTGCATCACTACAGAAAGCATGAAATCACTTCTTTGGACTCCCTGCTGTTAGTGTTCTGTGACCAGCGGGACACAGATATGTAGTTATGTAAGGTCAGCATTTTCCACATATACTAAACGTATTTAAAATATTCAATGTATCCATTTGAATATTTTTAGGGGGATTAATTGTTCAAATCTAAAAAGTTTATGCCACTCTAATGGGCTACTAATGGAAGAAGCTTTTAAAAAAATCTCTGCTTGGTTCTGAGACCAGACTGTGACCTAACCACCAGGTATAATATGCACCAATATCTATCTTGCACTGTGAAATTTAGATTGCAAATCCATTATGATAGAGTCTGTGTCTTTATGTATTGTGCATTGCTGAGCAAGCTCACAGAGCTCAATAAATAATAAATTATAGGAACCTGACCCAGAATATTAAACGTGATCTGAAAGATTCTTCACCCAAGATTTTGGATTCATTTTTCCCAGAGGCTTTGTCTTGGTGACCAATGTGCTGCTGTGACAAGGAAAGGCAAGTTAGCACTGTCTGCTGGCTGGGCTGGGTTGGATTTGAGTCCCAGCTGTTTCTTTTGCTGACAGAAGCAGGCAGAGAGCCTGTCCCAGTGCTGGGCAGGACAGGTCAGCTCAGAGTGTCCACACTGCCCACCTCACACACAGTTTTCAGCTTTCCTTTCAGAGGTCAGGTGCCTTATGGAGAGCTCACCTGAAGGCAGCTTCCCACTGGATAGTTTTCATATCCTTGGGCCAAACCAATCTGAAATGTTCTGGCAAGCAAATAAAATTAGTAAAACTGATTTGCAGCATATGACCAGGATCTCCCATACTTTAATCAGCTACAGAGCCAAAGAAAACACAATTCTTTTCAGGTGAGGACAAAGTACTGAAAATTTTCCTCTAGCAGAAACCATTTCCATCTGATCATGTCAGAAATAATTCCTACATTGGTTAACAAAAGACAAAGATCAACCATAAAGATTAAAAAAATTTTAAAAGTACTACCCTCTGATCATAGTGGCTTGAATGGGTGCTTGGAACCCCATTTAGTTATCAGGATAATGTGAGGTTACTAATTTATTGTGCTAGCAAGGAGACCACTGAGAGAGGGCTCTCTTAAGCTCTCAAGATAAATAACATTTCCCTTCTGCTTAGTCAGTAACTGTTGCTTAATGCTGGATTTAGTTTTGATTTAATCAAACAAATTGGACCTCACCTCTGGTTATCTGTAAGAAAAGAACACAGAAAGTGGAAGAAAAAAGAACTAGGAAGGCAGGGAAACAACATTTTGATACATTTTCATTCCCAAAGGAATCATGGGTCTTCAGAAAGGCCTTTTCACCATTGCATGCATTCCCATCACTTTTTTGCTGTGGAAATAATTGCTGGAGATACTAAAACATTCTACCCACAAAAGAGATGAGTACAGGGGATCAGAGCACAACATAGTTGGGCTTGAGCTGCTCCTGGGGAGATGAGAAGTTTACCCAACTTTTCTCACAAACTCTTTGGATAGCACATGATTTTCCAGGATCACAGAATAATTTAGATGGGAAAAGCCCTTCCAGATCATTAAGCCCAAACCCTGACCCAGCCCTGCCATGTTCACCACTAAACCATGTCCCCAAGGGCCACATCCACCTACTTTTTGAACAATTCCAGGAATGGTAATTCCATTGCTTCTCTGGGCAGCCTGTTCCAATGCTTGACCACCCTTTAAGTGTAGAAATTTTCCCCACAAGCAATGCAATGTGCTATTCTGTGGTTTATATTTTACAGTCATGTGGCTTAACCTTGGTGGGGAGCTGCTTTCTATTTCTGAAAGTAAAGCCTGTCGTGGTAAATCCAAGGGTTACAAGACAAGTAGAATCAGAGGTCTGGAGCAGAAAAGCATGCATGGGAAAGTGGCACATTGAGAAAGGATCATGTTTGCTGATTAAAGAGTGCATTTTTTAACTGAACCAATGGCCAAGATAAGGGAACCCCCTTTCATTATGGAAGTCTTTGATCTTTCAGGTGCACTTTGAGAGTCTATGGAGCCAAGGCAAGGAACTGAGCTCATCCGATCAAAAGGAAACACAGACTTCTGTCCTTCTAGGGGTGCACGTGTGCCCAGAAGCAAGAAGAAAAGAAAGAGAATAGATGAGATTCTGATATTTCCTTCAAAGTTGCTGGTCTTTTGTTCGCAAAATGAGAGAGGATTTATTGAGTGATGTCTGAGGGTATACCTGGTGTTACCATTATGTATCTAAAATAAGAAATTAGTATTATAAAATATTTCCTATTACACAAAAAGAAGTCCTATTTCCATGCTGCAGAATAGCACCCAATGGGAAACCTATAGTAACGTCATTTAAGAGAGAAGTGAATAATATTTTTATTTTCCCCCAAACACATCTAGAGAAATTGTCTGAGTACTGTCTACAATATGTGACATCCTTTCCAGGTGTATTTTCTAGGATTCTGAACTGCTTATACTATTCTAACAATCTGTGAACAAGAATTTTTTAAGAAGAACAGGAGTACAAGATTTTCTTACCAAGAAGAAAGTCACAAGCTCAATATCCCTTGCTAGGTTGGAATAAACAGCAACAGTTTCAGAGCTATTGAAAAACTATAGATTCATGTAAGAAGTACTGTTAAAATGTGAAATATTAAAAGTCACGTAATTGCTTACCAAACAATTTCAGCAGCAACATTTTCATTCACCTGAAAAAGGTGTTGAAAGGCTTTGTCCCTCAGGATTGCCATTTCAGGTACACCACTTGCACTGCATGTCCAGAACACCAGAGTTACCTTAGAGGCCTTTTGAGCAGCATCTGGAGGTGGCCAAGGAGAAGGAAAAGCAGTGCCTAGCAGCCCACCATTAGCTCTGCTTCCTTGGTACACTGGGAGGTTTGTGTCTGCCTGAGCAGGCTGGTGTGGTCAGGCAGAAAACACAGCTGAGCAGCAGGGCCTGGGCACCTCTCCATCAATGTCAATAAGCAAAATGGACGGCCCTTACATCATTTCATTTACTATTTCAGTGATTACATAGATCATTGCCTTCCCATTGTTTCAGTGATAGATTTAATTAACTTCCAATTAATCACAGAGGGTGATATTTAATGCTCAGCCCTGCACTGAGCACAGTGTCACAGACCAAAGAATATATTTTGAAGGCTTCAGTAATCAAGAGGTCATGGAAGATAGATGTTCTTCACCAAGAGAGAGAGAGAGAAGATAAATTTGTGTGTCCACTCTGCTCTGTCTGTTTTAGAATAATTGTTTCACATCCAAATTATAACTTTCCTAAAGGTCTATCAATGCACAAAGCTAGATGGAAGGGAGGAAGGTTATTGGGTCATATTATAGAGACTTCATAGGGCTATAACAGCCGTTGGCAGGCAAATATTTGCAGCTGCAGTCTTTAAGGCCCCAACAAATGGGCAGAAATAAATTCCTGTAAAGATACTTCCATTTAGGCAGAATGACTTAAAAATACCAAACCCAAATTAATGACAAAAGGGGAGTTTGGTTACGCTAAGGCTGATTACAGGCAGTGCAAACCCTACAACTCATCCACGGCCTTGCTGGAAGCAGGGTGTTAACATCAGGGCATCTGCTTTTGGTCTTTTAGAAGGGGTTCAAAGGATTTCTATTAGGAAAATATTTTGCATTATTTTAAGCAGAAACATTTTCCTAATATATCTAGTGAAATTATTTGAGGTTCCTGCATCACTTAACAAAATGTTACATAGCATGAGTGACATATATTTTGCACATGAAAAGTAATTTTGTCTCTTTTTACTCTTTTGACATTCATGTCAGGTTTTCGTCTGAGACAGTGCCCAAAGGTACTACTGTAATACAGTGACCAAGTGTCCAAGGCTGAGAACCTTCCAAGTAAGGAAGTAATTCCAAAATTCCCAGCTGTGCAAGCTGGGGGACATGCTCAGCAATGCCAGGGCTCTGCCCTGAGAGCCAGCAACCTCGTCAGCTCACCAGTTCACAAATTCTCACACAGCCAAGATGCCCCAAACCCCACTGCAAGCACAATATTGGTGCCTTAAAAGACTTGTGATTTGGTCTGAAAGAACGGATAAAGGCAATTAAATAGGGATAAGGAGAACCCAGAGAAGCTGGAAGGACCAGTAAGGAAGAAGAGATAATTGTGAGAGAGCAGAGCACCAGGCTCTGGTATGAAAGGGCCAGCAGATCTGTGACAAAAGCCACAAGACATTTCAAGAAGCCCCCGAACAAGACAGCTTAATATCTCCCCCTTGCCAGAGCTGGCCAGGTAGAGTGGTACATTTGCAGAAATGCAGATGTTGGTGTATGCACTGAACTGGCCCTGAGCACCTGTTTGGGATGACATGGTCCATTCTTAGTTGCTCATTCATGCTGTCTTCTGGCCTGAGCAGGGTCCTGTGCCATCACCTCCCTCACTACCACAGTGACCTGCTGCCCACTGCCTGCCTCAGCTTCAGACCTGCCTTTTGGAAATAGTAACAAGAGAGGAGGAGTGTTTTCACATCCTCAGCAACAAGCAAATATATCCCATAAGGATTTCTCCCAGTCCTGGCTAACCTGACGCTGTGACAGTAAATTCAGCTGTGTGCATGTGTGTGCATGTGTGAGCAGGACAGAGAGATGGCAGGAAACCTTCTAACAAATGCAGAGTGCAATTCTTCGCTTTCCTTTCCTATGGCTAATCTCTGAGTGCAAAGTAATTATCTTTCTCATGACTTTAAATCTCTCTCTCTGGTATATTCTTGCCTGCCCAACATGACTTTACAACTCCTTCATCTGGCACACAGCTGGCATGCCTCACGGTGGATTCCTCTAAAGAGTGATTTAAAGTTGCTTTCCATCAGTGTAAAACTAATGAGCAAGAAACATCTTGACACATGGTAACTGTAAGCAACACACTTGGTCAGCTGCGTACAAGACACCCTCATTTAAGGCTTTCCAACTGTTCTCTCACAAGCACTCACAAGGCTCAAAGCCCAGAGTGCTTATTTATTAGTGTCTTTGCTTGCCCAGGTGTGTCTTTTCAGATAGACACTCACCACACTTCTAATGCAGCTTCACATCTGGGGTTTCTGCTTCTCTTTTGCCCTGTTCCTAGAGATGCACAAGAACCCATTGGCATTTTAAATCACAGGACATACTCGCTGTTTTCACGGTTGTTTTTTTCAAATTGAACCCGAAGCTTTTTCTATAGCACTTATCACCTTGCTTCAGCAGCATGAACAGCCAGCCTGCAGCTTCCCAGATTTACCTCAGCTGAACTGAAAATACTGTGAAATTATTTCAGATTTATCAGGCACATGTAAGAAGAGCTTCAACACCATATAATTTATCTTAATTTTCCCTGTGTGAAACAGAGAACCCTGAGCAGATATGGAACTTTGGGGCAGCATTTTCTTACACAAATAACCAAAGCAAGGCTCCAAGCAGAATCAAGGCTCCAAGGAAAAACACCCCCACTTACTCTGATTTAATCTAAATAGCTGTTGGTTGTCAGTAGTTTCAAGAATTCAGCTCAGTGGAAAACCAGCTTCTTTATTTAGTACCTGGATGTGGTTTTGTGGTGGTTTAAAAAACATGAAAGCAACTGTGGTGATACATCCTCCCTTGTAGAACTAGCTGTCTAACACATGAGTGTTTACAACTCTATGCTTCAGGAGCCAAACTTTTCACATCCAGAACTTAAAAAATGTTGAGTGTAGTACACTCTTGACACAAAATCATCTGCAAGGAGAGAATATCTTTTCCTCACATGCATGTAAAACCACTAAGTAAATATCAGGGGAAGTTATAAGAGTAGCTTAGGGCATGGCACTGTCTGGCTTGAACGCATGTAATGCAAGGTTTGTAGGAACACAAACAGATGTACTGGTGGGAAACAAATACAACAGAAAAAACCTTTGCTCACAAAGTGCTTGAGGATAGGCTGAGGAGGAACTTTTGTGCCTGAAAATTTTTCTGCTTTTCCTAAAATATAACAGTCTTCCTGGGAAAAGGCTTACAAGCTGGAACATTTTTCACTCCAAACTACCACACAACTCAATCATCGTCTTTAAAGTACCAGAATTTATTAGCCCTTACTTTACTGTACTTTTCCTACCGTCCTTTCCAATGCATCTTGAACTTAAATTAGAAATAAATGGCTTAATTGCTGTATTTTGTGCATTAATGGCCCTGTTAAAAAAAAAACAAAAACCCAACAAAACTACAAACTCTGCAGACGCCCAAAATGGTGTTCTCTGCAGAGAGGTTGTGATGGAAATGTCCTCGAGGTTCCATAAAGTGCATCAAAGGCTGTAAATGGTAAAATTAAAAGGTGTCAACACAGATAATAGAGGCTCAAGCCCCTGAGCATTGCTCTGCTACCCCAGCCAAGAAGGCAGAACACTACGGAGACCAGTGATCTGAAACAATTTGGGGAAGATGCTACTAAGAATAGAGAAAATATTTATGTAGTGTTTTTACTCCTCCCAAAATTAAAGTGTATGAAGACTGAATAGCTCAAAACTGAAAACAGATAGACTTCTGATTAGGAAGTTTG
The DNA here is from genome assembly GCF_035770615.1 of Melospiza melodia melodia. Taxonomy (NCBI): domain Eukaryota; kingdom Metazoa; phylum Chordata; class Aves; order Passeriformes; family Passerellidae; genus Melospiza; species Melospiza melodia. The sequence continues at coordinate 31,072,046 of NC_086198.1, forward strand.
AGGGGCCTTTTCCTAACATCTGTGGATGGGAATAGTTTCCTATTTGTTTCTTAACATACAAATTCGACAGCTTGGCTCATTTCCTGCTTTCTTCTCTCTCCCTGAACATTATTTCCAATTCCCAAACAAAACTCCCTGCCTCTCAGATCTGTACAAACCTTCAGTAAATGGGCATCCTCTGTCCTCTCCCAGGACCATGGGAAAAACATTCTCACCACCCCTCGTTTAAGTCACAGAGCTGGCTGCAAAGAGCAGTGAATTGTAATTATATTTAAACTTCTCCTACCCTGCCACATCTCAGCCTGCACGCCAACCCCAGCTCTCACCACAAAATTGCCAAAGAAAAACAAAGCTCAGTTCCTCTTGTACGCTAGCCTTTCTGCCCCATTACAGGAGCACAGTCTGAGCACTTCTCCAAGAGACCCCATCAGCACCAAGCAAACATTAGACATGGAGACGGAGCACATGTACACGAGTGTCCCCTTGTCAGTGCACTACTGACAACGGGAGGAAGGTTTAGCAATGAACCTGGAGTGGAGGAATATCCTTCACTTGTTACTTCTACTGTTTTCAGCAGCAGAAAATATATCCCCAGGCCACCCACCCACCCAGGTTGGAAAGCCAAGTGTGCCAGGGGCTCTGGCATCTGTCACTGTGTCAAGGAGCCAACACCTAATCAAGCACAAAGGGAGAAATAGAAATACAAGAAAGTGGTGCAGCCCGATGAAGCCACCTCCTCGCTTGGCAAGCCCGTGGTCAAACTGAATACAAACCCCAGTACTTCCTATGTCCTGGCCACAACCCCTCCAAAACACTAAGTGTAAGATGGTAAAAGGCTTTTTTGTCAGAAGAAAAAAGGAGTTCTGTTAGATACTTTCTAATGAAGCTAAGTCACTGCTATAAAAGACTGGACAAGACAGAGAGGTTATCCACATTTTGTACAATCCTACAGCTTATCTTTGTGAGCAGCAGGGTTTCCAGGTACAGCAGCATTCTGTGCAGGCTGGGTGTCCACTGTGCTTGGCAGAACACCCAGACACTTCTCTTCCAAACAGCGAATGCTGGGAATCATGGATAGGAAGATCCAGATGTGTAGAAACATTGAGACATCTCCACACTTACCTAAACGGGCACAAAGAAACTTCTGACTTGTCCAAAGGCATGAAACAGCCTGTGGCCAGAGTCTTTCCTGAATCCCATCCCTTTTAATTCAGCCCCCTCCTGCTCCTCGTGCCCTTCTGCAGAGAGGAACAAGGAGCAGCCACAGAGCCAAAACACAAGACATAATTTTGGACCCATTTTAAAGAAGCAGTACTGGATTTTGGATATGCCTTAGCTCCAAATGAAAGCAGACAGGGAACTACTGCCCTGAATGCAGATCAAGAGCACTGTGGTAGGAGATGCCTTTCACAGAGAGCTGCCCACCCCTGTGCTAAGCCTAAGCTAGATGGTGTTTATTTTGTGAAACTGGTTAGGATCCTTCTCTGATTACCTTTTTTTTTTTTTTTCTGGCCCAGAGACCTGAATATTGTGTAGGGATAAATCCAGGTCACGCTCTCTGAAGGGAGATTGATACATCAATCAGAAATGGGGAACATCTGTGCTTGACATACACCTTTTCTGTAATGGAATTTGCCAATGGAGCTGGCATACCCTGAGTGACCAAGGGTGGCAGTGACAGCCCAGAGGGCTGTGGGAGGCAGACATCCACTCTTGCTTCAACTACAGCCAAATCCTCATTAAAATGCTTTTGTCAAGGCTTGGAACAGGTGCAAACCCCCAAAATTACCTGGGCATGGACAGCAAAATGATGTCACAGCACTGTCCCACAATATCAGAAACAACCCGGACAAAGAAGATTTCTCTTTCTTCATCCAGCCTGTAGAAGACGATGTTTACAAAAATTTCCTAAATTTAGCCCCTGATGATAGCTGTGAATCATATCCAAAAAATTACAAAAATCACAGGCAAAATACTATCTACAGTTCAAAGATGTTCTGTAGAGGTTGCTGAAAATCTTATTTTATTTGCACATTTCAGGGATTTTATAAGGAGAGTGTCTATCTGAATGGAGCAGCAGTTCAGAAAAAAAGTCAGGATGAAAGCTAAGTAAAAAGAGATTTTAATCCTTTGGGAAAGGAGCAAATATATTGCATATCCAGTACTGGAAAAGCATTTTGGAAATGGATTCTTGACCTGCCTGATTACCTTGGAAGAGATGACCACCGATTCTAAGTTCAAGAGAAATGTCCGCGCAGACTCTGCCCATGGGGGTCCCATGGACTTTGCTATGACAGCCACTGCTGCTCCAGAGGTTTGGTCATTGTCAGAGAGATCTCCTGCCCCTGTGGGGGACACAGCTAAACCCACAGTTTGGACATGCCCATAAGAGTGCTGGTTACCAGTGCTAACCACTTCTTCCTCTCAGATGGTCAATGTCTCAACTTCAGGCCCCACCTTTGGGTACGTCATGTTGCTCTGTTTCACCCCTGAAGTGTTTCTTCCCAGGTGAGTGTCCAACTCTCCCTGACTCAGATTTCAGATCACAAAATTACAAACACATGGATAGCCACAAAGAGACCTTGGGGATTTTTTGTTCTTCCATTTAGTTCCCTCCAAACCAAATGCTCATTTCCACAGAGTACAGGACATTTTTACAGAGGTCTGCACTACCGAAATGGAAGCCTCCAGTGTCCCCATCACCTTAGTGCAGGTTCCTTGTAGTCTTCATAATGTGCGGTTGTGCTGGGCTGCACCTTGTAACTACTGAATGAAGACCTTTTACATCACTGCATTTATTGTAACAAAAAAGCACAATTTATTCCTCTAGAAATAAGTGGTAACCCCCCTAGCAAATAACAAACAAGTGAAGAGGGCATCTGTCGACACTGTGCCTTGATGGATTTCAGTCTTGCAACCTCTGCATCTCTGCCTCTGACTGCATCAGCTTATTTGGCCTAATTAACCTGAGTTTTCCTTGCTCAACAGAAATCATCTCCATGAAAAAGTCGTAGCTTGCAGATTCTGAGAAAGGTTTTTCTGTTTTGAAATATGAATGAGAACATGCTCCAGGCCATCTGGCACGGGCCTTTGTAAATTCCAAAATGGATTTATTACAAATTAAAAAGGAATTTTGGAAGTATATTTTTTTAGAGCTTGTTCTGGTGTTTACAGATAGGTTGAGACCGCAAAACTGTGGTGGCGTGCAGTCTATATCTGAGCAAAAGTGTGTCCCCCTACCCCTGTCTTTCTCCACATCAAGTGACTTACCCCAAGGGCTGGGGTATTGCTGTTGGTGTAGGGGAGTGGGTATCATGACTTCTTCAAGACAACGTCCTTTTCATGTTAAAACAAATGAGATCATTGTTGAAAACCAATGAGATAATTGCACTGCTAATAATACACAGAATCACACAGAATCACAGAATTTTCAAGACTGGAAGAGACCTATAAGATCATCTAGTCCAGCCGATGTTCTAACTGTTCAACTAGATCATGGAATACCTGAGCAAATACCTCCATGTGCCTTTGAGGAAACTCTTTGAGGAACTTGACGTGACCACACAGTACAGACATCCCTTGCACGATGGTCCTTGGACATTTACAACAATTTCTGGAAATCCACTTGTTTCCCTGGTGATGCCAGCTTGGTGATACCAGTGTGCCCGCCTAGCAGCAGGCACTGGGTATGAACATCTGGCCCAGGAACAAGAGCAGAATTCAGGCCTTGAGGGCAAAGGAGAGAAATAAAGATGGTGGGAAACCCTCTCGCAGGTACTCTTTTGCTGCAGGAGTCAGAGCTTTAAGCTGGCAATTTTAAAAACACAGCTCTGTTAAATAATCCAAGAAATTGGGAAAGCTGATCTTGTAGTCAAAGGACAAACTCATTTCTGAGTAGTTTCATTCACTTGGGAATAGTGCATATTTAATAGAAAAGAAATACCTACAAAAGCCCAGATGCAAGATTTACATTCAACTGAATTACAAAGGATACTGAAAAGAATTGCTACATTTTGGTGGAAATCTCTTGCTTTCAGCATTTGTGAATTTAGGAATACTTTCATTTTAAAAAAGCTTTCACTGAAGCATGGTTATCCCTAAGAAAATTGAAAAAGGAAACTTGCTGAAAATATTAATTTCCAGAGGCTCTGTTCTATTCCCTTAGGTCTTTAAAAATCTCAGATTGAAATGGATGAATATGCAAGTGCCACTTATTGACGGCCTCCCACAAGCAGTGAAATCCTTTGAAATCATTGTGGAGGTAATTGTAAGAGAAGCTATATGCATAAAATTACTTCTCTGGTGCAATACAGATCATAAATCAGTTCACAATCAATCTACCCACAACTATTTCAATCTAGAAGATTTAAAAATATATGCCTATACATAGGAAACCAAAGTTAAACGACCTGTAACAAAGGGATGTGTGATTGAAAGATGTATTTTTGTTTTGCTGTGATGCAGCATGAAGGAGCTGGAGAATATTTTCATATTCATTGAATTTAGGGAGGAAACTCACCAGCCGATGACTTGTCGTGATACTTAATCACACTCATAGCGTGGTGAAAATGTTTGGCCACAGTGATTATTGCAGTAGCTAAAAGAAAATATAAGATGAGCATGGGCAACAGAACACCAAGATCCCTGGATTCTGTCTGCCCATGACCACGTTAATGGTGGCCAGATCTGGACTTCTGCCTCTCTCCTTGACACGAGCGAATCCTATCTGCTTTATCCCTCCTGGGCTCACAACCACAGACAAAACCTGCAGGTGATGCTCATCCACATTTTGAGAACTTCTGCTAAGAGGGCTTGACAAAGATGGGATTTGTGTTTTGGTCCTTTTAGACTCTACTTCTGGATAGTCTCACAAGTATAACACAGTATTCTTTTATTTTTCCCTTAAATCTCTTTGAAAGTCAATAGGCAATCCGTAAAGAAGCACAAGGGCTCTCACTGTTGAGTTACCCAATCATTTAGTGTAATGCTGAAATTGATTTAATGAGCTGATATGCAGGTGGGGAAGAAGAAAAGGAATCATCTGCAGTTGAGTCAGACAACCTTGGTGATGAGGGAAGAGCTGAGTTTTTCTAAACAAATTTTAACAGGTGAGTTTTTCTGTTTTTCTGACAAGTTACACATCACAAAAACCACTGATATTGAGACTACTTTCCTGCTAATATGTTAAAAAAAAAAAAATCGCTGGAAAGAATGTGCTCCATTTAAGACACCTGCACTTTGAAACACAAGGAATTTTTTAAAATTAGTGAGAAGGAACAGTGGGGTGGGCTGAGATGAAATGTAGGGAGGGTATTTCCCCCCAGGTTCATACCAGAATTTTATTTCTTCCTGAAGGAAAAACCTCTTATATCAAACCACTAGACTATTTGCTTAATTTTATAAGTAGAGAAATATTTGAAGATATGAAATAATTATGTTCAGTGGAGGCTTTGCTTAGCAGAGGAAGAGACCATGCAAAAGGATATTTCCGAAGGACAACAAGAGCAGGCACAGAGTAGATTCTCACTACGTTCACATACTTACAATAACAGCAGGTGAAATACATTATTAGTGATGGTTGAGGTTGACTTTTACATTTTCCAAGGGTAAGGCCTATGAGTAATGTGTCCCATAATAGCCCCATGTTACAAGAAATAACACCATTATAATATCAAAGCTCTAAGCAGAGAGTGGAGACGATGGCAATAGACAACTGGAATGGAATCACGCTCAAACCCTGAGTTTTCTCACCTCTGCCTTAAAGTGATTGTGTTTAAATAAAAAATGAGGACAGGAGTTTTTCACCTCAAAAATGGTTTGGAAAATTACCTTTGGGCTGCCTAAATCTCCTCATTTTGTTTGCAGAGCATAAAGATGTCTCCTGCCTGTGTTTTGAAACCTGCTGGGTGCTCCAAGGAGATGCCTGGCTGTATTGGAGCACTTGGAGTCTCCAAGGCATGGGAAGCTGGGCTCACAGCCCTGCTCCAAGTCAATGACAGCATTTAGGTCATTTGGCTCCCAGTCCTTTTAGAATTGGATGCTGTCTTTCCAGAATTGGATACAGTAACTGGACACTGCTTCTGAAGCCTCAGACTGAAGGGTTTTCACTTAATGAATTTGATGAGATGCCTCGGCCACTTGGGCCAAGTGTAAAACAATCCTACCCATAAAGTCACAGGAATTTCTTGCACTTTCACTTTCCAACAAATTTCTCTTGGTATCTTCAATAAATATTAATACCCTAGACAGCTAAGGATGAACATTTACACTATGTGCCTGTAACATATCCTTCTAGAAAGTAAATATCCAATGTGTCAACAATTTTAGAATCCCACATTTGCCCAGAGCATCTTCACTTTTTATTTTTCCCCCCCTAATATCTGTATATTATTCCTGGGCATTTGCTTTTCTTTACAAAGAAAGAATAAAGGCAGTCCTGAGTCTCTTCCTGCCCTGCACTCCCAATTTCTATTTCTCTTTTTTTCCCTTCTCACTTGAATTCCTTTGTTTTGCCAAAACTAGCTTAACATTTAAAGAGTTAGTGTGGACACAGAAAAAAAAAAGAAAATAAATTTTAATTTTTCTGTTGTCAGGTTTTGAAAGTTGAAACAGTTATAAAAATGGTATCTGTTACAGGTTAAATTATATGGGTGCATGGAGAAGCCTTTCCCCATTCCCTTCATGCACTGTTAAAAAGGAAGGTCAAAAAACCCCCCAGAGCCCAATCTGTTTAAAGTTTTCAAACCTAAATTTTCCATTTTAATCAGAAAAGGCTTGTCTGGTAGCATGATAAGATTTCTTGTTGAGAGTAATCAAAATGACACATTCCTGGGAGGAATATAGCTTTAAAACACAGTCCATAAAAATGGAGTTTATAAAATTACTGACATTGCAATAAAACATGGTAAGACACTCTTAGTGTTCTCTCAGCATTATCAACAAGCCTTCTATGATCTCTATGTCATAGGAAAGCTGAGAATGATAACAATTAATTAGCTTTGTGCTCTATTTACTAACCTTGCACAAACCATGGCCAACATTGACATGAGCACGACAATAAACTTCAGTAACACATGCACAACTAAAAAAAAAAAAAAAAGATCTCTTTTTGCTAGTTGGATTTACTCCTTACTCTTCACCCCATTAGTCTGAGGTGTCTGAAGGTTGGTTGTTAGAGACATTGGAGCTGGGAATTTCAGTCCGGGTTTCCACAGGCAAGTAGACTTACATACACTCCTGGTCCTAGGAGGGCAGACACACAGAGACACTGGTATTGCTGAACTGCACAATAAACTCACAGGTTTTGAAGTACAGAATGTCATAATCTGGATGTGGTGTTTTTTGTTACTGCTTTTACACAGCAACAATCCGGCTGGCTTCAGCAACTTTTAAAGTTCATACTTTTTCCACTTGTTTTAGGAAAGCGCTTGCATGAATATCCATGGCAATAAAATATACACTTCAAGTCAAACAAAACCTCCAAGCCAAGTCAGTGTTTCCTAATGCCTCTGCTCTGTCATCTGGGCAATGCTCCTTATGTGACATGAGCTGCTCCACAGAACCCAGCCTTCAACTAATGTTACCGTTGCTCAGCTGAACAAATAAATTCTTACAGTTCACTATTTTTATCTTGAGTTTGTGTCCATTCCCAGAGATCATTCCTCCTCTTCTCCTCTTGCTACAGGGCTTTCACAAACTCTTTTTGCAGGAGGCTGTCAGAGCCTTGACCAGCCCACCCCAGCCTTTCCCAAGGGCTGCCCCTTTCTTACTTCATGGAGTTGTCATCAGGAGAGGAAAGCAGTAAAGTACATACTGGGCAGGGTGGTCAGGGCCAGACTGGCACATCTCTTGCCCCATTTTCAACTGTTTATATTTTTTCTTCTATTATTTCAAGTTTCCAAGCTGGTCATTAAAACCTCTTTAAAAAGCTACTGGAAGCACATCAAACCGAGACTTGACTGCTTGGCACTATTTTCCCTTATTGTAACCCAGAGCTGACCTAATGAGACCAAAATTCTTTGGAAACAAGCTGAAACTGCTGGTTTAACTGCAAGCACCCACAACGGGAAGGGATCAGACAGCTAGCTGGTTTCATTCCCACAAAGGAGGCTGTCTTCTTCAACAGCTGCAAACATCATCAGGAAATTACCAGGACAAATTAACTGAAATACCACATGCAATTAATCTACCATTTCATTTGATTGATGTCTGTATCCACCCACTTACTATTACCCTAATGAAGATGCCATAAAAACTCTTAGTTACTTAAAAGCCAGTAATTAGTACAGTTTAAGGCTGTATAAACTCAGGAGCTGTCACACCATCCACCCAGTGGGGTAGCTATTAGTGAAATGGAAACAGGGAAAGCCTGACATGCAAAACAGGAGCTGCGTGATCTGAATAATTCAATTTTTGCGAGCAGAGGCACACGGCAGAGTCTGATGGATATTCCCATTGCCAAGGGAGCCAGCCTCGTGCCTGCTTTTATACCAGGGTTTTGGGGCAGGTTTGGCTCTACCCAGAGCCTGCCTCTCTCAGCTGCTGGCAGGGTAATCCAGAGGCACTGCTAGGGGGGTTGGCTGCTGCACTGGAATTAACGGAGCTTGGGCAAATCCCACTGTTTGAGGTTCAAGCTTTGCATCAGTGAAGATTTATGAGAATATCTCTTTTTTTCAATTATTCTCTCTCTTTCTAGGCAGAACTGAGCTAAAAGCACCTGTCAGTAATCTCTAGGTAAGGGTCTGTCCAGGGTTTATTAGCTGTTCTAAACAGCTCACAGTTGGAACTTTCCAAGAGAAACTGCCCTTTCACTTGCAGAACTGTCAGGAAAAGCTATTCCTGTCTTCCAGAAAAAAAAAAAATCCCAAAACTCAAGCTCTTCATACTTTTTCAGTGCAAAATTAATTTTTGCTCTTCTCTAGTACAATAGGGACTTGCAGAGTGAAACTATTCCTACAAACACAGCCCTGTTGAGACATTATGTGACACCTGCAGCATTGCAGCAGGTTGTTATATCAGATGAAATCAAACAGACATCATGCAGGTTATCGTTTACTGTGAAGAATTTTAACTCATTAAACCACAGGGTGCAGTATTAATTTATTCAAGAACAATTCTGAACACTTGAAACATGGATCAACACCTGAATTTTTCAGCTGAGCTCACTCTCTTTTTCTCATCCATAAGTGACAGAATTCAAAACCAGTGCTTTCTGAAACAGGCCAAAATTGTGGCTCAAAGCCAACTCAGTGGGTTGGTTGGTTTTTGCTTTTTTTTTTTTCTCATTTTGTGTGTGCGTGGGGGGCGGGGTTTAAAATGACTAATATGGAACCACAAAGATCTAGCAGAATAAACAAAAGAAAGGTTGGAGGTTTTTTAATAGAAAATTTCACAGTGACTATTAGCGGGCTGTAGAACTTTTGCTTTACAAAGAGACACTATGAAGGAAGTGGCTGTTTATTCAGTTCCTGGGAAAATAAGTAAATGCTGGCTGGTATTTATTCAGCTGAATTATTAGAATAGCATTTGCCCTTAGACTTAAAGTTGTGTCAGCATTTCCATTATGAAGCTTAGCACTTAAGAAAATCAACCCAGGAGAAAATTGGTTAATAAATAAAAATAACACAAATAAATCAAATTAGCTTTTTATAAAGTTAAATTGCTTTTTAAAATTCTGACTATTTAAACAAGATGAAAAGAACAAAGAGATGCCAGTAGCAAGCTGTACCAGAAAGACTTCAGGATGCTTTTACAGTGCTAAATAAATAAAATGTCCTTGAAGAAGCAGTTAAATTATTTTCTCAGTACATATCAGAATAAAGACAAAACTGGGAAGGATTTCATTGATAACTTTGTTCATTTGAAGTAATTTTCCTATGTAAGGACAGAAATTTACTTTCATTTTGAATTTCAGATAATTTTGTTATTTTTCATAATTTTAAAATTTGAGGCTGATTTCTCACTTTAGAATTTCACTGAACTGTGAAAGGATCTTGATAAGGATTTTGTCTAATATAATTAAAAAGCCTTTTATCAATAATTAGAAAAGGACAGTTTCACTTGAAAGATAGTCACTCTTCCAATTATGAAAAAAAATATAATTTTCATGATAAAAAAATGCAGGATACTTCTACTCTGGCAATATGTGTGCACTCACACTTTCAGTACTATTAAATTGAAGCTACTCAATGTGCAAATTTACACACTTGAACAGGTTTTTGAAAAATTTTTGTCAATTTCTTTCTTTTTTATTTATTTTTTTTTTTTGGGAAGGAACAGCTGCAAATTCTGACTACTGAAATTGCTAAATCTCAGTGCCTGGAAGGATCTTTGCCAGAACCTGTGTTTTCCAGACCCACAAAACAACATCACCCCTGCTAACCTAGAGCAGAAGGCTCAGCTTTACAAGTTGCACAATTTTGTGAGGAGCTTGGCTCTGATAATCTGGTTGTTTTTTAGGGTGCCAGTTTGTTGGCTCCAGGCATCATCAGCTAATCATGACATCTTATCTCATCCTCCTTAGTGGGAGGCACCATCTTGTTTTCGAGTAATTAGTTAACTTGCAATACCATTCATCAAGATGCCCTGATGATATGCCTTCTATTATTAATAGAATAATACAAGGAATTAATATTTGTTCTATTATTCTATTAATAATATATTAATAGAATAATAGAATAGTAGAACAACTTCTACTCTGTATCAATTACCCAGAGGATGAGAGAGACAACCCATGGATGTCCCTGCATCAGCATTCCCCATCACTAGCTCCAAACTGAAATGTGGAAGCCCTAACACTTGTAGTTACAGCAAGGTTCACACCCAGGACCAGCTTGCTGTGCTGCCACAATATACACCCTGTTATTATTGATAACGTTACTCTATCACCTCCAGCCAAGCTCTCCCCACCACTCACAAAGCCACTGTAATGGAAATATCTGTAGCATTGGTCCTGACATCCTTGGGATTGCATTTAATGTCTATGCGACCTGAAGTAACCTCCTGATACCTGATCATGATGCTAAGCTGTTTATTTATTTATTCTTCCTTATTTCTGATGGTGAAGATGATTAATGCCACTCCGTTTGCTGCATTCACCTCTGCTTTATGGGGGCTGTCCTTGAAGGACATCCCCTTACAGAAAACGCTGATAAAACTAATCTTTCCTTGTCAGGCTATGCAAATGATGACTTTATCAGAACCTGGGAACAGCTATTTTGTAAGTGTAAAGGCGACTGGAAGAAACTCCAGCGAACAACAATAATCCTTACAAGAAAAAGAAAAAAGAAAGGACTCCAATGGCCAGCAGTAGTGATGGTAAAGCACTGCACCTTTGAAGAATACAGCACAGCTCAGATCATGTAATAGAGAAGTAAAGCATAAGTGGGAACGTGGAAGTTTCAGGACATTGTCTTTAGGGTGAGAGAGCATTTCTGGGGAATATTAACCAACCCACACGTTTTACACTGGCAGCGACTCCATATTTGATAGCTGTTACTGCAAGATCCAGGACAGTATTTAATGTTAAACAAATGAGTTAGATGACTCCATTTCCTATCCCCACCCTCCAGTTCTCAAAGAGATTATGATTTTTCTTTAGGAATATTAATCCATCAGAATGATTCATCATATAGTTCCTGTGAACAACCTGTGGTCTCTAAAGATTTTCCCAGAAGCTTGGTTAAAAGACAGTTTTGACCATATCCCATCTAAACATTCAGAGAGGGCATGTCTGAGGTTTCCCTTGGGACACTTTCTATCTTTATCAGCACCTTCTGCTCCAGACTCTGAACACACTTTCCACATCATATGCAGCTGCAAAAGCACACAGATCTGTACCAAATATCCATTTGCAAAATCACAATTTAGCTCTCAGCAAATTCATAGGATTGTATTTCAAGAAACTTCTATTAATTTCTGTTTTCTACATATGCCCACATGGATGAGCTTAAAGCAAAAATTTTTGTACAGTGTGCTGTCATTTTTGTTTCTGGAAGGCTGTTTCAAATGAAATAATTTAATATAATCTCATAAAGGGAACAGATTAGATGAAGTTGGTCATCTCTGGTAAACAGCAGCATGTGCTAAAGGCTGTGGCCATACCATTAGAACCATGGTGGCCCAAGCACATAAATGAGGTGAAGATAGCAAAATGCATATCTTTTCCAAGTATGACTGAAATTTGTCATTGTTTTTCAAGTGAGTCTGCTGCTTTTAGAAAAGAATCAAAAATCATCTCCCTATTGCAAGTTATGCCCTGCTTGTGGATGAGACCACTCCTTGTACAGACAGGGCATGAAATGCCTTATGCCTTTATTTCTCTCAACAGAGAACAAAGGGGAAAGATGGGGGCACAAGTTAATTGCTCCTCACTGACTGGCTCATGGTTACCTCTAACATATACTGTACCTTAATCCAGCATATCACTAAGGTTACAACATAGAAGGAGCTAGAATTGCTAGCTAAAATTTGTTCCAACCCAAACAAAGTTAATGTTGGTTTGGATATTTGGTTAGCTAAATTGTGTCTGAGTTTAATTTTCACATGTCTGTGTGTTTCTCTGAGTCAGCTGGACTAAGAAGTGAGATATTATAAGAAAACCTGCACTTGTGGTACTGCCAGCTGGGTCGAAATGTAGGATCCAGACCTTCAGAAAAATCCAGTGGGTGAGATCTCCCACTCACTTTCTTTTGAGACTGCAAAAGTTCCAGATTTGTAGATTTTTAGGTGAAATGAAAAAGAGAATCTGACACCTGAGCAGAAAGTTCACAGACCTACACGGAGGCAGTGGAGGGGACCCTAAGCTACACACCCATCTCCTCAGAAAGGACCTCTGCACAGGACTGATGTCACCTTCCAAACCCCTGTCAGTGAGAGCTACCAGCCTCCAGAGCAAGTGTTTTCCCTCTCTGTGTCTTACAGACAAAGTTTCCGAGCAGCAGGTTTCATGCATTTGAGGCTTTGACTTGTTATTTCAAAGAATGAAATTACCTGTCAGGGACATTTGCCATATAGTTTTACCACCACAGCAGAACTATTTTAAATAGTACAAGATTATTAAAGTTCTCCTTCAGGAATACTTTAGAAATAATTTTGCTGCCCTCTAGCCTACTGTTGAAATCTCTCAAGCATGCCAGCATTATCCTTCAGGAATGCTTCTGAAATAGCTTTACTCTCTTTACTGTCCTTTTCATTTCTATTGAAATCCTTCCAGAATGGTTAAGTTAACCTTCAGTGAGATGCCAGAACAACTTTAAATTCTGGAAGGGTTTCAATACTGATTTAAAGGATATCAAAATGCAGTGTTATGTCTGTTTTGTTTTGATTCAGATTAAGGATTGTGGTGGCAAAAGATAAATGTATGAACTTCATTATGTTGTGTTTTGTGTTTATATAAACATGTCTAACCACTGAGACTGCAGTAATAGTGGTTCTGGAACCCAGAGAAGGTTGTTTTTAAAAAGGAGCTTCTAAAAATTGCCAAAGTATGAACTGAGGTGACAGCAGGGAATGTGGTTTTGTTTGCTTAATGGACCTGCAAGTGAATTCTGCTGATCTTACTCTGACAATGAAAGTTTTGAGGGCATGAGCCAGCTCCTTTGATTAAACCAAGAAAGATCACAAACCTTTGCCCCAAACTCTGACTGAACCCAAATTAAATCTATTTTGAGGTGTGAAAAGTTCCTGTTGCTTTTTGTTGCTGTGCATGTCTGTTTTCAGCAGGGGGAAACATTCAGATACTGCAACAAAGACTGTGTCTGTAATGTTTCCAGCTCAACAGAATTAGAAACTCCCAGTATCTGGTAGATACTTCTAACAAACTTAAGAGCATCTGAGATAATTCAGCATTTTGCATGGATCTGGTGCATGGTACTCTCCCTTCTTATTCCTGCCGTGATTCAGATCTCTGTATTAAATCAGACAAAATATACACTAAGCTGGTCCACATGGCTGATCTACGAGCAGAAAGCAAAATTTCAGTTTTTGCAAAGAGTTAAAGGACCTCTGCTGGTGTTTGGTGGGGTGAGTGAGCCAAGAACCCACTACCTGTGCCATTTGTATTGAGTGCTAGTGAAACAAGGAGAGGACAAAATTCCAAGTGGCTCTCAGGAAACGGAGGGGCATAAAGGCATCGTACACCCCAGCACCTCCTCCTGGGTAGTATGTAGGTGCCTGACCCGGCCTGCTGTGTTTTATGGGACCTGTCCTCAGGCTCATCACATTACCCAGGCATTGTGGCCCAAGAGAATGCACCTTGTGGAAGCCCAAAAGGCAGTTCAGCACTCCTCCTGAATCCAGCAGGCTTCACAATAGAGCCGTTATTTAAGAGCAAATAATTCTGATGGCTGCTGGCACTTTCTTGCTCTGGCATGCAGTCCTGGCCCGGCCCAAGTCTAAAGCTCTGACCAGAATCAACAGAATTAAAACTAAAAGATTAATGCCTAAGCACTGACTTAGTGCCTCCTTCTCTCCATCACTGGATTTTTCCATTTTTCTTTGCAATTGCATCCACAACTAGTGGAGATCAGCTAGGACTGTAGGGGTCACTTACACTTCTCAGCAAGAAGCCCAAAGATTTTTGATCTAAAAGAAAATCTTCTGAAAGATTTCCTACTATGTCAATAAGGAGTCTTATTAAACTTTCATAAGATATCCAATTAGGTTTTTAAAATGGTTTGTCATGAATAGAAGCCTGTAGCTAAAGCAATATACAAATGCATTGAGGTCATTTTTTGTGAACACCTATATGAATAATTGTAACAACACTACTATGTAGCTTAGAAAAACAAATTTGAGGAACCTGATCACGTTTCTTCTTTCTTTCTTAGAATAAAATCAAGACTGTACATTCTGCGCAGAAGAGCTGACATCCTTTTGCTCCTCTAGAAACCTAAGGGCAATGAGGTTATACCCCTGTTTAAAGGTCAATCCCATGCACAAGGTTGCCTGCTGAATAGCCAAGCTGCTCTGGAAAAAACCCCAACTAATTGTGCCCATCTCTCCACTATGTGTTTTGATGCAGCAAGCTCATTTTAACTGAGAGCATATCTGCACACAGGCAAAGGAAGAACTTACAGCAATGTCCAATAGCAGATGTTTCAGTACAGCTAACAAGGTCCTGTTTCTGCAAAACTCCTGAGAAGGAGCTGAGTGTTGAGTACATGAATGAGACCTGAGGATTAAAGTAAGAAAAAGGCTTATCTTCATACAAGGGCTTTGCAGGATTAAAAACTACTCAAATGACACAAAGCAGTGACAAGTTCTCTCCAGATCATGAAACTGCCTCTTGTATCCAAGCAGGGCTTGCAACAGTTTTCTTTATTTCATTACAAGCTCATTTAAATACTGGAGGCAAAAGCATTTAACCTTTCCATTGCTCAGTACTGCATCCCTGATTTGGTTTTGTACAGCAATGTTGCTGGAAGATGTAGAGCACAGTGGTAAAAGCAGTCTTGACCATATTCCCTACCCCACTGCAAATTTACACTCTTTCCCAAATTTCAAGTTGTGAATGCCAGCTATTCCCCATCACAAAGGGACCTTTACTACAACAAAATATTATTTTAAAGCCATACTAACAGAAATTGGAGGCAATTGAGTTTTATCAACTAACACAAACTGTGGGATTTCAGAGCTGGATTTCAGCTGGTATTTTAATGAAGTGTGCACTAACAGCACAAAACCTTCTGTCACTCCAGCAGCTGAGTTTCATAT
Organism: Melospiza melodia melodia; assembly: GCF_035770615.1. Classification (NCBI taxonomy): domain Eukaryota; kingdom Metazoa; phylum Chordata; class Aves; order Passeriformes; family Passerellidae; genus Melospiza; species Melospiza melodia. The sequence goes on from NC_086198.1 coordinate 31,087,760, forward strand.
ACAGACCTTTGATAGGGTGACCATGTGTTAACACTCACATGGTTCAGCACATGAGTGTACACACCAGCAGTCCACAGATCCATCACCCAGGTCAATTTTTCTCCCCCCCTTCCCCATCCCAGCAAATGATCCAATGCTGTGGGTACGAGCTCTTGTTCAGGCACTGGAAAAGCTGACCTTTCCTGTTCCACACCACATGTCTGCATTCCTGGTGTGGCACCCAGTGCTGTCTGCTAGTCTGTGCACCTTGCAAATGCTGTCCTTTGCTGAGGACATCCGTCCCACTGGGGTCAGTCCTGTGTCCATCACAGCAGAGGAAAGCTTTCCTGCTAACTGGAGTGCGTGACTGCATCTGTCCCTCACACTGGCACTGAGGGGAGAACAAATTATGGACCTTCATCAGCCTGTGGTGTCTTTTAGATTTCAAGCTACTTGGACCAAATCTGTGAATCGATCTGATTTTAGTCTCCTACGTGTTTCATAACGAATTTTATACTGGCTAGGAATATTTCACTAAATCTGTCAAAGCATGTGTAGACACCTTCATTGGAAGTGGATATTTAAACTCTAAGTACTTAGAGGAATGAATCAAGAACAGACAAAGTTCTCACTTATACTCAACAGGTTCCCACACTGCAGATGAAAAGAAAATGTTCAAAGGTCTGTGATGACCATCTAGAATTTTGCACAAACATTTAAAGTTATTCTCATGATGACTTTTACTCCCTTTGTGGATGATTTCATGTCATGGTCTATACAATCGCACAAAACTCCAGAGCATGTGTGATCATGTAACTTTTTTTAACTGGTTGGTGAAATAGCTGATATATTTATTCCGGAAAGAATAATAGTAAAATTGTATTTTACTATAGCAAAAAGTTTATTTATCTGAAGGCATCAGAAAACACATAGACTCCTTTAAATGAGTAGTTTTTTGACTGAGAATAAACTTTATCATTCCACTTTTAATTTCTGTTTCTCTCCTTCATTTTGACACAAATAGCAAGAACTAACTAGACTACAATTTTGATGAAGACTTTCCTTTTTAAGCAGCTGACCATAAACAATCTCATGAACTTGAAACTGAATATGAACTATCAAGCTCATCAGTACAACAACTTGATTAACTCAGAATTCATTACCTATAATATTGTTATTTGGATAACTGCATATTAAGCCAGAGAAAAGCAGTATGACTTTGCTTCAAGTTTAAGCTCTTCTCATTATAAATGCAAGATTCCTGAAAATGAGCTACTCAATTTAATTATATTGTAATCTGATTAGAACACATTAGAACACATACCTGCTAGATCAGATTTCTCAATAAGCCTGAACGAGGCAAGAATTCCCTTTAATTTGTTATGATGCCTACTGGTCCCAGTCTGCTTTAGGCTGAAACATCTTTCTCTCCTACCTTTCATGATAACACAAATGAGAACAGAAAAAACAGTACAGAATAACAATGTAAATTTTCTAAGACTGGAAGTACTTTTGACTTTTACACAAGAAATCTTGAGAGTGTTTCAGGTATCAACTTAGAGAAGCTACAGTCAAATATATCTTGAACTTTTGCTACTATGGCATCTATGCAATAAGAGAACATTGCTAAGTTGCTCCTCTGTTTTTCTTCCCAAATACACGTAGGAAGAGGGAAAGTTATTCTCGTGCAAATGCAGACACGTACAGGTCACATCGCATGTCTGCTGTCCTACAAGAAGAATTTGGAAGATCAAAGAATTCAGATCAGTTTTTCCCAGGGAGAGGGAGATGTTCAAAGTTAAGTGGGTGGATGGAAAAATTTGAGGAAGCATGAACTTTTGGTCAGAAAATTTAACAACTGAGGGACGGGTGGAGGAATGGACATACAAATAGACTGACGAGTACAAGTACTCGATGCAAACAAGCATTTCCGGCTGGAGGCTGCACTAGAACATCACAATAGTCTCTTTTTGTACACCAATCTGCAAGCTGTCTATATTAATGCAAATATAGGATGTTGAAAGATGGTTACAGGAGTATGTAAACCAGACTGTGTAACAGCACATATTTTCACACACTTAATTACAGCAAGTTGACTTCTAACGCTTTGATTTCCTATGTGGCCTTCCCAAAAATACAACATACATGGCAAAATATTTCAGAAGTAGCCAAAGGAAATTATTTTTGGACTCTATGTCAATCTTCTTAATAACTGTTACCCCTCTAACCAGGAAGCATTCAGATTTGGTTATTTCAGTGGACAGCATTTAGCTGTCCTCAGCTTTTTTCGCTGTTACCATATTTCTACCCAGAAGAATGTACTAGATGATACTTAAAGGATGACAATTATTACAGATTAAATAATCTCTTCTAATAACTTGGCTTCCTTTTTCTTGTGATTATATGACAAGTTATTCTAATTGTCCAAAACTAGTTGATGAAATTATTTCTTGAACATCAAGGACTATAATGTGGCATGCAAGCAGATGCAAGTAAAATGGAGTCAGTGCTTTAAATCATGTAATCTCATTTCTAGTCTTTTTTTTTAAACCACTCTAGCACTTTGGAGTAGGTTCTTTGGTGAGTTAGAGACACAAGAAGAAAGGAAAATGTTTGAGAAGGATTTCAAGATAACTGATTTTTCTTTGTGTTCTGAACTGGAAACAATGACAAAATATTTCTAAATTTCCACATGGGAAAACAGTAACTGAGAATCAGTTTAGGTCTGGGCAATGGGATTTTTGTCTCAGTAAGTTATGTTAACTAAATTTACTTCCGAAGCATGAAAAAATTAAGCTTTTTTTCTGACTCATCCTCATCTGAAGAACAATGGGAGCAATAGAGGAAGAATATTAGCTAAAACCTGCATGTGCCACTCCAGAAGACTAAGTTGCAAGAGATATGATTTTAACATATTTTTTTTAAGCAAGGGACAGATACATTTCAGCGACCTTCCTGCAAGAGTTACAGGTCAAAATAAATTGTCAGCAAGAAAATATTTTAAATTACAAGCTGTCCATGTTGTTTCACATAGCACAGTTTTTATTGCCTGGCTTTCTACACAACAGCATCAGAAGCATGTAACATCTGTCAGCTGTAGGATGTGCTTCTTGGTGGTCTGCAGAAAGGCCTTTCAAATAAAAAGCAAATATGTTTCTCCATGGCTTTGAAACCTCTCAATTTCTTTGAGAAAAGCATGCTATTCACTAATTACATGCTGAAATTTTTATAGGAGGACACAGGTACCTGAACACAGGTGATAAATTTCTTAAAGGAACACTCTGAAAGATTGACAAGAGGAAAGATGACAATGATTAGTGTCTTTGTAACTCTTTAGATAGATATAATCTCCCCATCTTTCTGAAGCAAATTACTACATGACTTTACTCATAAAACAACTAAAATCTCCAAAAATAAATTGAGCAAGAGAAGGAAAACAGAAGTAGGGAACAATTCTGTAAATATACATTATGATCTCTTACCCACAACACATTTGAAAGATTTAGAGTAGCAAGAACATCAAGTTTCTAATATCTTACTAGAGGTAATGGTAAAAAAGGGACAATAACACAAAATACATGCATTTAAAAAATAAAATTATTTTGTAAAAATAAAGAAATAGTTTCATTGTTAAAAAGAGTCAGAACTTGAGGAAACCAAAACAAAAATTACACTTAAAAGAAAGATCATGATAAAAAGAAATATTTTACAGAACAGGCGCAAAATGGCTGTGATTAGAAGCCAATAAATATGACAAAGTCATTCTTTTCCATTGTATAAGAAAATATTTGTTAATGAAGAATAATGCCTTGAAAATGTGATGTAAGTGCAGAAAAGTGGTGTTTATCTTTGGCTTGTGATGCTGACATCAACAATAGAGTGCTCATATTAACCCACTGCCCTTAAAAATAAACAGCAGTGCACTTTAATCTTGGTGTTTTTACTTTTATCTGAGATTAGTCCCTCTGCTTTGTTGAACTACAATTAAAGGGGGAGAAAACATGTAGAAATTAAGCAAAAATTATGAGTACTCTTTAGAGCACAAGAACTTTATTAAATCCTCGTTTAGGCTGTTATGTCAAAACATTTCGAAGATGCATGAAGCCGCTGTGCCATTCCAGCTTTACGATCACTGTCATTTATGTTAAACAATTAAGGACTATTTATGTTCTCAGTGTTAAATATTAGTCCTTGCAAACACAGCTCTGGGTGCTTGCCTCTCTGCATTCCCTCTACATTTGCTATTCTAGTTTCAAAGTGGGGCAGTGCCAGCAATATTGACTTCTCCAGGTCTCCATCCAGCATTATGGAAACTGGTGCAAGTCAGGTCTTTGAATTCAACAGGAAGCAGACCAAGACCTGAATTTGGTGATTAGAGGATCTCTCAGTTTTTGCAAATCTCTCCCCCAGAGTGGTTTTCCCTGCAGGACAAAGGGGCACAGGCAGGCCCAAGTGTGGCAAGTCCCATACCAGCTCTCCCAGCAGCACTTATGCAGTGGCATTCCCATATTGCACTGAGCAGTTCCCATCTCTAAGACAGAAATGCCTTTTTTCTCCTTCTGTGGCTCTTTTCTCTGAGTACCCACTTATCCTTTTTATAATCTTGAAGTCCACTCCTTCAGCAGATAAGAAGAGGCAGAAGCCATGGAGAAGATATTAGGTGGAGACTGAGATGACCCCCAAATACAGCCATTGAAGGAAACAAAGAAAAGCTGTCACACATGCTCTGTATCCGTACAAGCAGGATGACACAAACTCCTGGCTTGTCATTATGTCATTGACAGGCCTGGATCAAGTGGTTTGCTCCTCTCCTTGTGCTTGCTGTGTCTCCTTGTGAGTGGTGCTCAGCATCTCTGGTTGTCACAGCAGAGGTTGGCCCTGCCTGCCTGGCTGGTTTGTGCTTTGCTTGGGTGACTGTGGCCAGAAGTTCGCTACAAAATGGTGCCACGAATCCTTCAATTTAAGCACTTATAATTGCTTTTCTCTAAAGAGACTTCTATGGAAGAAAGGTCATTTTTCTGTGCAGAGCTGCTCAAGCAATAAACGCATCACACACTGCACTGAAACACAAATAAGTCCCAATAAGTGAGAGTGAACTGATCAAGAGGGGATGACAATTTTGTGAAAAGTTTGACTGATGTCTCCATTTAACACTCTAGCTTCTATAAACAGGATCCATTGATATCTCTATTTATTTAACTGTTAAAAATGGGAAAACAAAATGAAATTACTTCTTTGGTTACTCTAAACATGAATTTAAAAAAAACCCAACCCTTCCAATCCACAGGAAGGAATCTGAAAATAATGTATTTAAGTAAACAATCTGTTTATATCTGTTCACAACTTTTGGACCACCTTAAATGCCGCCTTTTCAAGTGAGAGTTTATTTCTTTGCATCTGCTGCCCATTGGAGTGTCTAGGTGCTATCATAAGGCAGTATGTGCACCAGTTTGTGTGGAAGAGAGCCGTGGAAAAGAGAAAACCACCAATTTCTATCCTGATAGATCATTATAACTGAAGACTGTCCCTTTCCTTTTTATCAAGTGCTCAGAACCTTTCTAAAAACCACTCTGATTTCTTTTGCCAGAACACAAATGCCAAACCTCAGAATGATTCCTGGGAGGCTTCAGAGCCAAGGCAGCAGTGACTGAACGCTGGCTTGGAAACCTGTTGATTCTCTTTGGAGAAGCAGGGTGGCAGAGAACACAGAAAGGAAAGAAATCCTCTCTGCAGCACGTGTGTCAAACCTGCAAGCACCTTGCTGGGATGCTCTGCCTTAACACAGACCCATTTCATGGGGCAAGGTGCAATTTAAGAAAGCCAAGGACCAGCTAAGAACACCACACGCTCACCACAGTAACACAACCAGTAGGATGGAAATCAAGGTTCAAGTAACAAGTGAGATGCTGAATGCAGATGATTATTTTAAGACACTTGTTGGAAGATAAGGGAGGAAGAGAAAGAAAACAGAGGTAAAAAAGACTGGCTGTCTTTTCCCAGGTGCAGAGCAAATCTGGGATGTATCCACATGGAAAGACTTGCCATGTACTATTGTGGTTTCTCTTGGGGATTGGAATAAAAAGGTAAAATCTTCAACATCAGAAATCCAACTTATATTTTAGATGGATTTAACTGTATAATAGCCCAGATGTTTGTACTGTTGGTGTACTCAGAATATCAAGAAAATTTGAGCAACATCCTCCCCCAGACAAGGGTTGCACATTGATCACTTTATAGAGTGTCCTTCATTTCTTTCTGCTCTGCAAGACAAACTTTGTAGCATGTCATGCAGCACACCTCACACTTAGCAGCCTGAAGCTTCTAAGTCATAAATTCCAGGAGCCTCCCTGGCAGCTCTGAGGAGCTGTGCTAAATCCTTGCCCTGGGAAGCTGACAGTCACATGGCATTCACTTCTCTGGCTGTTCTAAAATGCCATCGTTGTAGTTCCTTTTGTTTGGCTGGCATCACAGAAAAGGGCCTGGACTCGCTGAGGAGCACATTCCACACTCCTTGCTGGATGTGTCAGGAACCTTTCTTCACTGCAGGCCACCCACATCCTGCCAGGACTGCACGTCACTCCTTTACATTCCTTCACGTGGCATTAGCTCATAGGGACTGTACAGAGATGTGCTATTCCTCAGAAAGACCAGTTTGTAGCACATACTTGTTTTTGAAAATTTCCTATTCCTCTTTGCATTTATCAGGAAACAGGTGAGGAGAGGGGCACCCTCTGAAAGACCTGTCTTTTCCTGTAAGCCTGAGAAACTCTTTGGAGGTGAAAATACAACAGAGAAAAGATGTTTCATCTCCCATCATCTAAAGCAGGAGGTTTACAGCTCACTAGTCATCTCCTGAGAAATCAGAAAGCTGTGCATGAATATGTAGGTACTCACAATACAAGCAAAGCAGATGCTGTAGTAATCTCTGCTGGAGCATCTTAGATCACAGAAGTTAACCTATAGCATGTTTTCCAGCTGCCAATTTACCTATCCCTCCTCCCCTTGAGAACACAGAGCCCTCCCCTGCTGCAAGACTGAACTGCTTGAGCGTGAGGGGTGAGCTGTGCTGACAGGGCCCATGACTGTGGTGCTCCAAGTGCCCGTGCAATGGGCTCTGAAAGTGCAGCTCTACATCCCCAGCCCCCATAGGCAGCACCTGAGCATTCCCACCTCCAGAGCTGAGCACATTCCCTGATCCCTGAGCCTCTCAAATGACCTCACTTGTACCACACTGAGTTTTCCAGTCAATTCTCCATACAGAGTGCAGGGGAATCACAAGGGGTCAAAACCTACTAAATTAATGAGTTACAACTGTAAGAGTTTCCCACTGTCTGACCCACACCTCTCCACCCACCACATCAGCAGGATTTCAGGAATTAGCTAACCCTTTCATTTTGCTGGTAGGGAAGAACCATCAGCTTTACATGTTGGGTGAGGCAGAATGTGACCTTGAGTCTCACTACATTTCACATCAGCTCCCTCCCTGGCTTGAGTACTAAGTGGGCAGGGCCAGGGCAGCTGAGAAGGGAAATCCACTCTTGCACTAGCAGGAAGGAACTGCTGTCAAAAGATTCCTTCAACTTTCTACTGCCAGGGAAAATACAGCTGAAGAAGGAAACTATGGAAACTTCTGGCTACAGAAGAGTCAACTCATATCCCAGTCAGCTCCTACAGGTAACATCAGCTTCTCTGTAAAAGCAGAATGCATACTCTCTCTGTGTTTCTCAGTAAAAGAGCTTCTCACAATACATCACACCTTCCTCATTCCTGTTAATAAAAGCAGAAATACTTACAATCAAACCAAAGCACAAATAGCCAAAAGTGAGAGGCTAATTCTTAATATCTTAAAAAAGATATTCTTAATATCTCTTAAAAGATTCTTAATATCAGAAAGAATCACTGAGTTTGCACTGGGAAGGCAATGACAAGGCAACCTGATGAGGGCCGGCTGTATATAACACCTTTTTAAGCTCTGAAATGAGAATACCATGTCTTTGATAGCTCAGTGAAGAAAAAGGTTTCACTCTTATGTAATAAGGACCACAAAAAATGCAATAGTAGACAGCTGTACCAAATGCTGTCCTGACAGTGTTCTCTGACTGATGATGCTGGCTAATAGCAGAGGAAGAAGGAGGAAATCTGTCAAGATGTAGAAAGAACTGGAAAAAAAAAATCAAAGAACAATACAAATTTCTGTGTATTTTTAATATTTGTGTAGACATTATCTCCACTATGCAATATGAATAAACTCATAAGGGAAAGCATAGAGAATCAGACCTGGAAAACACTGGGAGTTTACTACAAGTCTCTTCTCCTCAGAAGTGAGTGCTCTGTCCCCTCTGACTCCTCTGAAAATCTCAGCTTCCATTAAGTCATGTGCCAGGTTGCTTTTCTGTTTAACCAGAGTTAAAAGGAGATCATATTTTAGGTTTCAGCCTAAGCTTTAGAAAAAAATCCAGAATAAATGGAGAACGAAATTATCTGATTTCAGCACACAACACTAAGCAAACATTGGAAGCAGAGTTTCCTCTGGCTCTTCCTTTGGGGACATCCTTGCATCAGACATACAGCTATCCCAGACATTGTGGTTTTGTTCCTTTCTGTCTGGTTCGTGTACGAGCTTACAAATCCACGGCTGGTGACAAGCTAAGAGAAGCCATGGGAGCTCAGATTGGAAGACTTACATTTCACAGTCTAGAAGGCCCAGAGTTACTTCCCAAGAGTTATCAACATCACAAAACTACAACGGTCCCAACTGAATTATAGCAACCAGTGAAAATGTCAGCACTCCACAGCAATGCTTCCTCCTGTGCTGGCTCCTAAGGGAAAGTTGAAGACTCTCAGTGTTTCTCTGTGCTGTGCCTGCACAAACTCCACTGCTACTGCCCCGTGGCATCTGGTGAGCTTCCCTCAGGATGAGATTGTGAGGCTTCCTAGCTCCATTCTCCTGCCTGCCCTTGCACCTTCCCATGAGGCTTCCTATTGAGGCAAACTATGTGTCTACCTCCAAATCTGGCTGACCTATGCACTGCACACACTGTGCCCCCAGCTCTTTAAAAACACAATCAAATGTATTCCATTTCAGGCTTAGCACATGGCCTGAGTGAGAACTTTACTGCAATTATTTACTGCACTGTTGCTGGGATTTGACCAGAAGCCTCTTTTCCTCCCATATGTTCCATGATCACAAGATGGTAAAAACTGCTGGAAATTGAATGTTGTTGAAATGAGAAGGAAGAACTCCTACAGCTACAGTGCAGCAGACCAACTCACTGCTCAGGAAAGTACCCACAGAAATAATTGCTTGGATGATTATGTTTTTCTTTCTAAAAATTACAGCAAAAGTCACAAAGCTGGGCTTCTCCAAACAAACAAAACCACACCAGTGTAACTGCAAGGTTACAGTGCAGTTTTGCAGTACTCTTTTGTTCAGAGTGTCCACTGAGAATATGTTGGCTTTCTTCTCCACCAGGCCTAAGTCAGAGAAGCTAATAATTTGAGGAGTTGGCATTTTGTGACTCACTTTGCCCCACTGAGGCAAGCATAAACTGTGCACTAATGCAGATGTTTGAAGGGGGAAAGAGCAGTATTTTCTCTGGAAGAGAACAAGGAAGTGACAGCCATTGAGATTTACATGACAGTGTGTGGCATTAGGAGCCATAATTAAACTCATTACAGCTTTCACAGTAACAAATTATCATTGCATGCTACTTCATCAGAAAAACAGTTACAGATTAGTAGACTGACCAGTGGCTAAGGTCTGGAAGGAGAAAAGACCAGAAGGAAAAAACCCGAACAAACATAAGACAAACAACCCTCTGATCTCAAGTGATTTGAAAATCACTTGAGAAGGAAAAGAAGAATCCCAGACATCTGACAAGTGCTACCTGGGTGTTGCTAATGCACCTAATCCAGTGCAGGCCGCTGAGAAGGGGGCAAGTACATCAGACATTACATATTTTTCTGCTAAGGGAAATTCAGACCTTGAAGCAGGAGAACATGGAGTCAATGCCCTTTCTTTCATGTCCTTCCCCCCCATTTTACAAATGGTTGATTGCCTATGGTAGAGACCTTACAGCACCTTCCAGTACCTGAAGGGGCTACAAGAGCAATGGAGAGGGACTCTGTAAAGAGCCTGTAGTGACAGGAGAAGGGGCAATGGCTTCAAACTGACAGAGGATAAATTTATGTGACATGTTAAAATTCTTTACTGAGAGGGTGGTGAGACACTGGCACAGGTTGGCCAGAGAAATTGTGGATTCCCTGTCCCTGGGAGTGTTCAAGGCCAGGTTGGATGGGGCTTGGAGTAGAGGGAGATGTCCCTGCCCTGGATATGGGGGAATGGAACTAGAGGATCTTTGAGGTCCTTTCCAACCCAAACCATATGATGAAACCAATGATTTTTTTGATTCTATCTCCCTGTGTATCAAAACTTACTGCATCTGATCCATATTCATGGAAAACTTCTCGCCAAAACCTTCTTTAAGGCTTTCATACTGTAAAACTGAATAAGTCTGGGAGACAGCCTTGAGCTCCTTCACTGTTTTTTGTATATGTACTCTAGAGCACCTTTGTGCAAGGACTTTACAGAAAACTCTGTCCAGCTCTGACCAGGGCAAAGCACCAAGAGACAGGTCACTGAATGTGGAAGACGTAGTTCTGGATATATTGATAGGTGTTTGATAAAGCTCATAATAATGTAATTTAGCTAAGTGCTGTTCTCTCACATTGTGCTGCTTCCAGGTCTGGAAGCAAGTAATTCCAGAGAGAGAGAGAGCTCTTATTCCTTTACATGTGTCCAGCTACTTGACATAAAATATAATGAGAATGATACTAAGAATGATCATCAAGGCTCTGAGTAATTTAGTAATGAGTCATACTGGCTCCATATCCTTAAGGTCCCTAAAGGTGATCATGAGTTATTTTTACTGTCTGAAAATTACCCTTCAGTGAACAAGAAGAGCTCAGGTATGTCCCTGTAATGTTGGAGATGGACACTGTGAGCCCCTAGATGGCTGACACCAGCCTATCATTCAATCCCACACACACTGATCTGAAAGTTTGCACCTGGAAGTGATGGCAAGTTACTCCCACTCTTGGGGAGTAACCTGTGGGTGGGCTCTGCTCAATGCCTAAGTCTCTACTACTTCCCGCTATGGACAGGGGACTACATTAAAAAAAAAAAAAAAAAGGACTGAGCACACCCAGAGACTGAATGTCACCTGGACTCTGGCTATTACATCAGGGCTGTCCCTGAATAGAGGCTCTCTTCATATATGAGTGTGAAAAATCTCTTCCCCAGAGACAAAGGAACAGTTTCAAAAGGAAAGGGCAGAGCAGAAGAACAATTCCTTGCTAAGTGAGCATCTGATCTTTTCTTTCTGCCAGTTTTTATGTGCTCTTCTCCTTCACTGAGCTATCAATCTGAGCTATGGCACTGCTAAAAAGTGCAAAAAATGCTGCTGCTTCGGCATCTGCCACAAACTCCTTGTGCGTCTTAAGCAACTACTCATACAAAGCAAGATCTGTGTTTGTAAACAAAAAAAACATGGATTAATCTGTTTCAAAATTAGAGATTTGAATTATTATTATTTTATATACCTGAAGATCTCCCAGCAGCTCCTTAGGAAACTGGAGCTCTGTCATGACAGATAAGGTTGGATTGTCTCACCCAAATTTAAGATGATTAAAGGTTTGATGTACAAAGAAGAGCTAACCACAGTAGTTTGCATTTCCATTCAGTACTGGAATTTCTAGGGAGCATGTTTATAATAGGACATTGAAAATAGGCCAGATGAACTTCACCTTGGAAAAGCCCAATTCTTTGTGCACACTGCCTACAAGCAAGGCCCAAAAGGCCACCTCAGGTGTAAAATAGCTCTATGGCAGATGTCAGTAATCATGCAACCATATGGTCATGCAATGTGTCATGATTAGGAAACAGAAATTTTATTAGAAAGATTATTAAGTATATTAGAAGACATGAAGAAAAAGAGTAGGATCTTAAAGCGAGATGTCAGGAGCTGATTTAATCAGAAATAATTATTAAAACATGATTACGTGATGGTTATAACATCTCCTAAAATATCAACAGCAAAAGAACCTAACAGTGGGTATCCTAACAGCAGGAGTAGCAAAAGACCTATATTGACTGAAAAGTGAGTTAAATTATCAAACCAGGGAAATGATGAATCAAGTTAAAATCACCAACTTTGCGTAGGAGAACATCTTTGCACATCACAGCAATGCAATCAATTTCATTTCTCCTATTAATGCATACCTTGTTTTATACTTCATGTATTTATCAGACATGGATGGATGCAGAATGGCTCACTCATTTTATGGGATCTAACTTGCTTCTGTAGAGGCAACAGTGTCTGTGCACACAAGCAGTTATGTGTTCATACCACTGACACTCTCGTCTTTATTTATCTTGTCCTCACTGGAATAAAGCAGGGTGTGCAGAGACCAAATGTGGCTTAGTAAAATATAACAAAGATTAAATGAGCTGGGCAAAATTTGAGAAAATCTGGCAGCCAGAACCACATGATTTGTGGAGCTCCACCACTGGATTTTGTACCTGTGGGAACCTGAAGTACCTCCCCTTGTTAAGCCATCTGTGAGCATACCATGAGCAGAACGCCCCCCATGCCCCCTGAACATTTATCCTGCCATTTGGTGTGAGAATGTCTTCTCTCTCCCATCTCAGGCAGTAAAACTTAGTCACTGAATCAGGGGCAAGCCTACAGCATAGAAACATCTGGAGAAGAAAAAGAAATAAATAAAAATAATATCCTCCCAACCCCCATGCCCTTGGAAGTTGTTTCGTTCTCAGAAAACCAAGCCTGGCAAAACTCCTGCCCTCATCCCCTCCGAGTTCCTCCCCATAACTCTCATCACTCACACCCAATGTATTTATTCATTTTATCAGATCAGAGGGCAGCATTTGGATTATTTCAAACAGCTAACATTAATCACCAAGACAGAACCTGTAGTTTTTACATGGTGGGTCTGTGCTGAGCTGGGAAGCTCTGCCACAGGCTTCCAGCGCGAGCAAGGGGCTGAGTGAAAGCAAGATCATCAAAGCCCAGGCTAAGTGTCACAGAAACTGCTGCTCAGCCTGAGACTCCTATGGCCCTGCCTTTTCATCTTTGTTTAAAACAGAGATGCTAAGACAGAAACATCTCTCTTGAGCCATTCAACACATCTTCAATCACACGATGGAATGTCAGTAAATACAATATACACGTTGCTGCTAGTCAGACAAAACCATGGCACTACAGTGACTACAGTTGTGGGTGCATCAGGCATCACGCACATCTTTAAGCGTCCTTTGATAAGGGGCATTCCCTTTGGCAATTTGAGATGGCTTTTCATTACTGAGTTATTCAGATATAGTGATCTCCCAGAGCAACATTCCTCTCCCTTCCTTACTTTCAAAATAAAGGTTATGCTGACTGAAAGAGCACTTTTTTGCCAGAGGGAAAAAACAATACTTAAACCAAAATCAGGCTCCTAGAAACATCTTTCCCTGACATGGAGATAATTCATTTGTCTTTGCAATAGTCACATAATTCTATCTCTGTCTTTCAAACTGCTCTTCATTTTGAGCTGCCATAATTTAGAATAAAGCTTCAGAGCACCAGGTGGTATGATATAATATTTATGGATTTCAACCTTTTCACTAGCTACTCTTCTATATTGAATTATATATAATAAATACAAGTTTGCTCAGGAAAACAAATTGAAACTTTAAACAAATGTAGCCTACATTATACAGGGGGTCGAGAAGGTCTGCATAATAGTCCCTTTTGGCCTGAAAAATCTAGAAATCTATGAATTTTGAAATAACTGCATAAAATACTATACTTCAACCCTAAATTTTGCAGTAAACCTTTTCAAATATTAATGAGAAGTTGTGCAGCTGAAAGAGGGCGGTGCCTTTGGATCCTTGGCTAAGGGATGTTCCCCAATCTGTCCTGAAAAATAGCCTCTTCTAGTTTCTGAATGAAGTAATTGCCTCACATGTTGGAGAAGTGAGCAATGAATGTATTAGCTCATTAAAAGACCATCCTCATCTACAGCCACCACAAAACCACTAGGACATGTTATGGTCTGAGTTACCTACAAAGAAATGAATAAACAAGCATAGGTGACACCTCTGAGGTTGCTCATGGCACTGATTCTTTACTGTCCCAGCATTTTTCCAGGTGTCACTGTGGATGGGAGATTTGTAACTTGGTACCAGGAACGGTGCTCTCTTCTGCAAAACTCCAAGTTTTACTTGTAGTAACAGGTCACATAAGCCCTGCTCTTACATGGACACTATCCAGCAGGCCTGGCAAAAGACCTCCAGCACAGACCAACAAAAGAACAGTCCAGCCATTCTTCTCAACTTTAAAGTCCTCCCCTAATCCTGTCTGGATTGGATTTGGGGATGCCACCATGAGAGAAGATGATATCATAAGTCCTGTCTTGGTTGTGGTTCTGCTGGCTAAAACAGGTACTACTCCTCTACTGCATCTTCCCTGATAATTTTGTGTCCATCATTAGGCTTCTGCTAGTTAATTCACATCTTTGAGAAGTTCAACTTGAAACATGAAAAAAAAACTCCCAGCCTGGCATGTGCATATAGCTTAGGTTCATCCTTCTTTTCAGAGCAGTCACAGAACCCTTTCAGACAGCACTCACTTTCTTTTCATTCTCAGACATGAGGCCTTGTCCCCTCACAGGGAATCACAAAACTCACTGGCAGTTATCAGTATCATAATGTTGTCATACAATCCTGAAGAGTCCATTTGAAGAAGCACCCAGGAAAAAACACAGTTATCTTCCTAGCCTAATTCAGGGCACCAAGAGGTTTGAAATATGTAGGGGAGCCAGAGGCTGTATCATTGCCTTAGTGACAGGAGTTACTTGCCCTCAAGAAGGGAGAAAGATGGTGAGGGCTTGAAGAGTAGCATTTTCCTGAAACCTATGAACAAATGTCATATCCCTTCCACTGAGCACAAGTGAAGCTATCTGTGACAGCAACCTTGCAGGACCGTGAGGCAGTACACTGAGGGTGATACCACTCCTCAGGAGTGCTGGTGCCAACCAGGGCTGTCTACTCGTTTCTAAAACAGCCTGTTGTCCATTTCCCACGGCTGAGCCAGCAGCACACGCATGACAGACCTACACATGGCAATCTGTGCCTCCTCTCTGCAGCACACCACAGCGGTTTGTCATTGCACATGTGGAGTCTGGGCAGATAAAAATCTGCCGAGCTAAATTACACCTCTGGTCCTTCTGGCGACATGCTGCAGAGACTTGAGTCACTGGGGTTTGCTGAGGTTCTTTGTTCTTGGAGAGAAGGTTTGCTTTAGAAATTGAGCATAAACAAACCAAAACTACAAAAATAGCAGCAGCAGCTGCCCCCATCTAGAAGTTTCTTAGCATTTGGCTCAACCACATTTGAGCCAGGCAAACACAGAGCAAAGTTTTCTAACATAAACCATCAATAAAGCAACTCAGTCCACAGAAGTTTACAGTGGATTTGCTGAGCAGCTCCCAGAGAAGAAGAAAGGAGTCCTGAAGCAGTCCCCCAGCCTCAGAGAAGCCCTGTTAACTCACAGAAGGCTGACTCAGGTAATTCCCTTCCCTAGAAACAAGGGCTGCCTGGAAGGCTCCCATCTCAGGCACAGCCAGACCCAACAAGTGAAGTCTTTCCCTTACGGCCCCTGCACATTTGTTTTGTAGCCACGGACACAGTGATGTGAGCTGTCAGACTGCTTGAGTGGGCTTGCTATTAAAAAGGCTTTAAAGAGGGTAGCCAAGAAGCGCAGGACCCTTAAAGGACTTTTACAATAAAGCCCTCTCACTTTCCTTCACTTTCGGCTAGCACTCAGCTGCAGAGAAAGAAGTACATCACATTTCTTGGTAAACACGTCTTAGTAACTTAAAAATGTTAGGGAACAATAGCTCCCATTTTCCTGAAACAGTTAAGCACAAAAGTGAGATTAACATTTCTGAAGTGTGTGTGTATGCGGAACGAGATAAGGCCTTTAAAAAAACTGAATAACAATGGGGAAGCAATATCCCTCACAGCGAGCCTGAAACTGTCTTTATACCAGGAAAGAATAGAAACTCTCCTTTCCACAGATGCATCTCCAGAGCTTGATTCTTCTTCCCACAGTTTGTCCAGTCGGGGTAGGGGCCACACACATCCAAGCTGCTGTGACATCTGGGACAGAGCTGCTGCCACAGCTTTGCACTTTCAAAAACTCTATGTCCACAATGTTATGCATGGATTTAAACTTCCAAACTTGCTTAATTTTCAAAGCAGAGAGCATTCACCTGTGTATTTCCACAATATATTTTGTAAACTGTCTTTCTCATCTAGTGGGGAAAAAAAAACCCACACAAAAAAAAAAAAAAAGTCACTGTAGGCAGTGACTTCTCCCTGCAAATCACATACTCAATGTCCAAGGCTTGATAAAGAGCAGTAGTGGATTATAGAGGGGAATAATAATTTCACGTTTGCAAACATTGCAGATAAGGGTGTCTTCTCCTCTGTCAAGCAATCAGGGTATTCTCAGCATATTCCACCCACTTGTCCTTTTCCTCAGCACCATTTAGAAACAGAGGGAAGTCTCAGTTAACAACAGTGACAAAGATCTTGCTGGCTTCATTGAGAAGAGAGTTTTATCTACTCTCCTGACAAATGACCATGGAAGCCCTCCCCACAGCGCTCCAGCTCTGTCAACGAAAACGTGTTGCCTGAAGTTATGGAAAGAAGGGAAGCAGCAGGAAGAAAGTTTGAGGTGATGTGGCACAGCTTTAGGAAACACACAGATAGCATTGCTATTAACAGTCTCACCCTCTCTTATTTAAAAATCATTTAAATGACAGAAAAATAAGATAAGAGCTGATCTGGATGTGCTGCAAGTGAAGAGTGTTCACTGCAACAAAAAAAGTTATCTGAAGAGTGCTGAATGGTACTGAATGTGTGGAGAGAATGTGTGTGAATACCTGCAGAATCCTGTAATAAATTAACAGCCTCCACACGTCCCTACACACCTGCCTGCAGGGATGGCTCCACCTGAAATAACTGTGTTGTAACTAATAATTCTCAGGGGCTTTTGAGGACAGCAGTATTCTTACTATTATTTTTTAATTTGCATTGCCTAGCACCCAGCACCCAACATAATAGTTACTGTACAGATACAGAAAAACCTTCACTGCCAAATGGGTCATAGCAGAACAGAGTTAACAATTTAAGCCCAGTAACCATCATGTACTATTAGCTTCTACACACACAAAGTCTGAGGTGTTCTCACGTTTGTAGAAGGAAAGAAATTAACTTAGAGCACCACTTAGAATTGCTTTTTTCAATGTTTCCAAAATTACCTTATGAGGAAAACCCTTATCAAAGCATTTTTATTTTAAAATTCTGTGTGAAAAATTTCAAAACAAGATGCCTGCAATAGGATGTGCCACAGTCAGGTATATCTGAGACATAGAAAAGTGCAAAATGATTGCTCCTTTCTTGAAGGACACAGTGAAAAGCCAAATCTTATAACTTCAAAACAACAGGGAGGTGGGACATTGATACAATGGGTTGGTTTGGATAACCTTTAAGATTGTCTAGTTCATAACCCCCCTTGCCATGGGCAAGGACAGCTTCCACTGGGTCAGATTGCTCAAAGTCCCATCTAACCCAGCCTTGAACACTTCTGGGGATGGGGCAGCTGAGATTTCCCTGGGCAACTTGTGCCAGTGCCTCATCGTGCTCACAGGGAAGATTTTCTTCCTAACATCTGATCTAAACTTATCTTCAGTTTGAAGCCATTCCTCCTTGTCCTCTATCTACATGGTCTTGTATCTATCTATGGTCTCTATCTTTCTTGTACCTTCAGCTACTGGAAGGCTGCAATTAGGTCGCCTCAAAACCTTCTCTACCCCAGACAGAACAATCTCAATTCTCTCAATCATTCATCAGAGAAGCGATGCTCCATCCCTCTGATCATCTTGGTGGCCCTCCCAAACAGATCCACATCCCTCCTGCACTGGGACCCCAGATCTGGATGCAGCACTGCAGGTGGGCTGTCACCAGAGCAGAGCAGGGGGACAGAATCCCCTTCTTCCCCTGCTGCCCATGGTGCTTATGTTACAGCCCGGGACACGTTTGGCTCTCTGGGCTGTGAGTGCACATTGACACGTCACATTCAGCCTCTTACCACCAGCACCTCCAAGTCCTTCTGGGCTGGACTGCCCTCAATCTGTTCCTCTCCAGCCTGGATTGGTACCAGGGATTGCCCTGACCCAGGTGCTGCACCTTGTATTTGACATTGTCAAACATCATGAGTTTCCCATGGGCCACTTCTTGAACTTGTCCAGGTCCTCCGGGGTGTGTCTTGTCCTTCAGGCATGTCAACAGCACCACTCAGCTTGGTGTCCTCAATCCCTCTGTCTACATCATTAATGAAGATTTAAATACCACTGGTTCTAGTACAGACCCCTGAGGGACAGCGCTTGTCACTGATAACCTCTGGGACCCTGAGCCCTTGACTATCACCCTCTGGATGCATCATCTGACCAATTCCTAATCCACCTAACAGTCCACCCATTCAATGCATCTCTCTCCAGTTTGGAGAAGAGGATGTTGTGGGGGACCACATCAGAGGCTTTACAGAAGTCCAGATAAATGACATCTGCAACCCTTCCCTTGACCACTGATTAGTCACCCCATCATAGAAGGCCTCTGGGCTGGTCAGGCAGGACTTGCCCATGGTGAAGGCGTGGTGGCTGTCCTGAATCACCTCCCTGTCCTCCCTATGCCTTAGCAGAGCTTCTGGGAGGGTCTGCTCCACGATCTTCCCAGGCGCAGAGGGGAGGCTGAACAGTTCCATAGCTCCAGGGGTCATCCTTTCTCCCCTATTTAAAGATGGGCACCATCTTCCTTTTTTTCCAGTCACCTGTGACTTCAACTGACTGTCACGTTCTTCAAATATCATGGAGAGTGGCTTGGTAACCACATCTGTGAATTCCTTGAGGACTCTGGGAAGCATCCTATTGGATCGGATATGCTTGTATCCGTTCAGGTTCTTCAGGTGGTCATGAACCTGATCTTTATTTACAGTCCCAATGCTGCCATCTGTCCAATTGAGTGGTGTGGGAAGAGAGGCTAGTGCTGAAGATTGAGGCAAAAAATTGTTTGGTACCTAAGGCTTCTCCTCATCTGTTACCAGTTTTCCACCACTTCTTTTTGGTGGGGGAATACACTTCCCTTGACCTTCATTTTCTGTACACCTGCAGAAGCCCTTCTTATTATTATTTGCATCTTTGTTCCCAAATGCACTAAAAAAACCCCACCAAACCAGAATGGCCATATTTTAGACAGTTATGGTGCACTTCCACTTCTCTTTCATCCAGCATGGATCCTAGGACCCAATTTACCCAATCTTCAAGTACTTGCTGCAAAAATTAGAGACTTCATGGATGGTTGGAAAGTGTGAGTGT
The DNA here is from genome assembly GCF_035770615.1 of Melospiza melodia melodia. Classification (NCBI taxonomy): domain Eukaryota; kingdom Metazoa; phylum Chordata; class Aves; order Passeriformes; family Passerellidae; genus Melospiza; species Melospiza melodia. The sequence continues at coordinate 31,107,239 of NC_086198.1, forward strand.
GTCTTTAAGTTTTGTTCTAAATAGATACATAAGCAGAGTAGTACAGAAAAGTCCATGAAAATCTATACTTATGAAAGGACTGTACGTGTCATGAGTTGGGGATATCTGCTTTAAACATTGGTGGAAGATATCTCCTTCTCTCTCTTTCCCTGCCTCCAAAAACTGGTGTGTCAGAGTAAAAAAGCAGGGCAGACAAAAAATGGATGAGGTATTGGTTTCCTCGGCTGGAACCATAAACCATGAATGTAATGAGAAAAAGGAGAAAGAGTCAAGGTGACTGGAAGCCAGTCACACATTCCTGTTATAATGTTTAAATATCCACGTGTTCCATGGGGTCAGTGGGCAGAGACAGGGAAAACATGCACACACCAAAGCTCCATGAGACAAACAGCCTCAAGTTTATTCCAGCTCCTTTTATAGGAGCTCCAATGAGACCTCAATGAATCACATGTGTGATTGGAGCTCCTATAAAAGGAGCTCCAATCACACATGTGATTCATTGAGGTCTTAGCCCCATCCAGCTCTCTGGCCAACGATAATCTGCATTTAGACTGAATGACATTGGCTGAGAGTCCCTGTGTAGATTGAATCCAACCTATTGTTGCTCACACAGAGATCCCAGTGCCACACCTGTGGCTCCTAACCTTCCCCTTCCAAAGGGGCACAACATGGGCTCTGTTATCTGCTTATTCTAAGACTGGGAAAAGGGCAACATCTACTGTGCTCAAATTTGAGCACATCCTACAGCACTGTATGATAGATTCTCCACTACCATCATCTGCTCACACTATTAATTGCAGAGGCTGCTAATCTGCCTGAGAAGCCAAAATGATATTAGATTTCAACAGGATTTACATACATTCAGTCTCACTTCTGCATCAGCCAGCAATTACAGCTTAAACTATTGAAGGTGCAGTTTACTGTAGGCCTAAGTAATATTTAATAGCATTAATACTGCAGTTTCCAATAACCCCCCAGATCTCTTTACAGGCTCATTGATTTGCCAGCCTTGCTGTTCAGCAGCAGCATTTGCCCTCACCCCAGCAGCCCAAACATTGCCCCAGCCCAGGCAGAAAATCTTGGGCTGAGTCATCTAGCAAAAGGGTCTTCTGTCTGTCACTACAAAGTAGCTCACTGGAAGGAAAAAAGCACTAAGAGGACGACGGACATCAGTGTTCAGAAGATGGTGATGGAAAAAGCCTGGAGAGGAGAGTGGGTTGTGCACTGGATAGCAGAGTATCTGCATTCAGGCACATTGGCTGAGACCAGCCTGTGTCCTTATCTTTGACTCCTGCTGACCTTGTAAAGCTGGGCTGGCAGTGAGATTTCCTTGCCAGAGTCCACCCTCTAAAGGATGCACTAGGGAAGGAGCAAGATATCCTGTACTCCTGTGAAACATGCTTTTCCTCCTGCCCAGCACTCTGCTGTCAGGAAAGCTTGGAGCACTGATGGGCTAAACACACCCCTCCCCTATTGATGTATCCGTGGCACACAGCATTTTATTTACATTCAGGAGCTGATAAACTAGATATGGGAATGACTCTGGAGTGCATGGATGATATGGTCAGATCTACTGCCATCAAAAGGAGTGGCAAAGCTTTTGTGTTCTTGACGTGGAACAAAAGTTGATGTGACATGAAAAGGTAGACTTAAAACTAGGCAAAACCACAAGTGCTTCTCTGAAGCAGAGCCAGAACTGGGCTGCCCATGCAAACCATGCAACAAACACAAAATATGTTTTTATGAGTATCCCTGTGAGTTGCATATGAGTATTCCTGCCGATAAACCCTTTTGCTAGCATTTGCATAAAAACTGAGCATGAAAGGTTACACCTTTGTTCACAGGGAAGCCATTATAAGTAGATTAATCAGATGACTCTGAATGTTTGTTGATTTGTTAATTCTTATGCAAGTATACAGTCTGCTCTATCAAATAGTTATTTCCCGAAGGAATCCACATAGTTGATTTGCAGTAGTAGGTATCCATTATTATATCATTTGCACTTCTTTTTCATTGTCTTGGCAGCAAAAGATAGACCTTTCTCCTTTCTTGTTCCTTTAAGCCTTTTGTAATTTTATATGTTTCTATATAAAATATTTGAAGAGGAAAAAGTCCAACTTTAAAATAGAGCTGTCAGTGTTGCTTTACCTTGGTTTTCTACCTCAGTGTTTTACTTAATTGATATAAAGTAAAATCAAGTCAATTCAATTACTTGAGATTAAGGAATTAGTCAGTGAGAGAGACAAGTAACAGACATATATGCATACATCCAGGCAAATATGGAGAGGTGATAAGGAAACCCTCAATCAAATTCAGAAAAACAAACCCCAAAAATTCCACATGTACTGATTTCCTGTATTACATAGTAGTACTTAGATACTGCAAGAACATTTTCCAGCCAAAACTCTTGCCAAACTCTGCATCTCTTTGATGGATCCCTGTCGCCATAGGACACGAAACAACACAAGCGCACACACCGCTGCCCTCAAGGTGAAGAGAAGGGTAGTTTATTTTCTGACTCCAACATTTATAGTTTTCCAAAAGTGACAGTGGATTGGAGGGTGAAAGTCCCACCTCTCCAATGACACTGGACAAACTAACAGTCCATCAAATTTCTCCTCCTCCATAAAAGAATGCAAACAATAAGTTATTTACAGAAAGTGTGTGAGAAAGTTTGCTACAAAAATGTAAACATCAGAAGGCTTAGAAAATCTTAAAAAATCAGGGCAACAGATCCCCGGCCTCATCTGGTGTGGCTGGGAACACTTGCCCTACAATCCACAAAAGGTAAGTCCAACATACAACTCTAAAGAGGTCTGTCTGGCCACTGTGGGTCTATGCAGCCGTAGACAACTGTCTGATTTCTGGCAGGTCTTGTGAGCACATAAAAACCACACCTGGGCATGGACTTGGGTACCAGAGCTACCGCAAGTTGTAGACAGCAGTGCTCCAGCTGCCAAAGAGCAAACCTTCCTTCTCACCCTGTGTGTCTAGGCAAAAGCAGGTTAAGAGATTTCGGGCAGTGCAAACTACGTACCAGCTGACCTTGGAATTTAGGAGAAATAAAAAGCAAGTGTGTTGTCTTATATATCAAGAGTTCTATTACCATTATAGTGCAAGGATTCCACATCACCAGAGTTTAACACCTCCTCAATGTTTCTCACAGTCAACTCCTCTAAGCACTGACTGTTCCTGGTCCTTGCAGCAACCATCTGACTCCAGATCCCACCAATCCACTCTTTTATAACACTGTTCTTATTGGCTACAGGTGTGGCCTGTTAACATCAGGCCTGCTCCTGATCTTTAGTAATTGGTCCAGCTGCAACTCATTGGGGGATAAGATTACATTCTATACCACCTTCATTTACCCACACTGTATCCCCCTACACAAGTGAATGCCTTTCTCCATATTTTTTTCTTACCTGTATTAAGTCACGCTCCTAGAGCAGATGAAGCTTGTCGCTCCTACATGAGGATGACTTAAGAAACTGATTGGCACCTTATCACTGCCTCAAAGGCACTCTACTGTTTTAGGGATGTCCAAACAGATTAAATATCAAAAACAAAATGAAGGGCAGTTTAGCAAGCTGCTTATGTCAAGATCATAAAATAGAGTTTATAGATAGTCCTTGAGTTCACCTAAAGACACAATAGGGGAAGGAGCTAGGAAAACAATATTTGATTTTAAAAAATCAGCAATCATGACCCATGAGAAGCAAATATTTTTATGTTTTTTCTGCAACAGAAAGACGACAGGCTGCTACTACTCAACATAAATGATTCTTACAGGTGCACCACATCATTAAGGAAAATGATTGCATTTAAGTGAGGGGGGAAAATGGTCTGTTATGGACAGAAGAGGATAAGGTTGGAAATCTGAGAAAATGACAGGCTTGTGACAGCCACAGACACGTGAAGCCAAGGGTTATAAGGTGTGGGTGCATAAAATAAAACAATATATATTTGAGCGAATAAGGCAAGAAAGGCATCAAATTACAGTACTACCTAGTCTTGCAAACTCATACTGGGGCCAGTAGGTATAGCAATCCCTTATAAAATCAGTGTTATCACAGCTGTGTTTGCCCTCAGTTCTTTTTGCCTCCTCAGGATTTTCATTGAGCTGGTGCGACTACCTTATACTACTTACTATTAAATACATCAGTGATATTAAATACATCAGTGATGTTTTGCATAACACAGGGCTTGATCTCACAAGGCAGCAAACATTCTTGCCCCAGCAGGGCTCTAGCGATGCCAGAGGAGGTAACGAAGAACAGGAATTTTCCCCTCTTACATGAGCAACATGTCAGACTATCATGTTATCTCTGGACTTGAATCTCTGCGTGCACCTCACACTCCCTGGTGTCTCATATTGCCTTGGTTTTGCTAGTGACTGGCTTTACTCTGAACTGCCTCCACCTTTGTAAGGTGATCCAGGTTTTCCCCGGGCTGGTTTCCACTCCACCCCTGTAAGAACAAGGTGTAACTGTTCTGGTGTAAGCTCCCAGCCCTGGTGTCTCCTGTACAGCTACCCAAGGCATGGAAGATGCACCATATCAAATTCACTCTCTAGACCCAGTCTGGACCAGTGCTAGACAACACAGCTTCTACAGCAGAATGGCACAGCAGAGCTTCAGAACCCCTGAGCTGCCACTAACTTTGCTAGCAAAGTTAGGCTTTTACATGCTCAGAAGTTTATCATAATCAGAAAGGCCCATTCTTCAGGCACCCACTGGTGAAACATGTCCTAGGTCTTTAGGAAAGGTATCCATTAATCCTTGAAACGCCCTGGAATCCAGGCAGTGAAACTCCAATATCTGCCCTTGCTCCAATTTAAAAATGGTGGGATGCACTGGGAACAGGTATAGTCACTGAATTTTCGTTAGAGTGGAAAAGGGCATGTGAGGGAAGAAAATTTACTGAAATAACATCAATAATTGCTCAAAGCTGTACTCAAGTTTGCATTTTATAAAATAAATCAGTAAAATTTATACTGAAGTGCTTTAGTACCAAATATGTGCGGTACAGAGTGAGATTCTGTAGCCACCTGTCCTTTCCTATGGACATCTCCATTTATGGAAGCAGACACTGACTTGGAGCCCCTGTGGTCAGACTCAGATCATTTGAGTGAGGCACAGAAAAGCCTCTCTAAGCTTTATTAGAAACCAGGCATGATTTGAGGCACGGTGCTGTTACACACACATACCCTTCCTGGAACCGGTGCTCGTGGTCTGGCAAGGATTTCTTCCTTACAATAGCTCTGGGCAGACAGGAAAATATGGGATATTCATACAAACTCGGCAGGATACAGGACAAGAGGTCAACACATGTGGCATAAGATAAAGAGATTCTTCATCACAGGTCAGGGGAAATTCACCAAGTTACTTTGATAGGGTCTGTGTAAGGCCCAGTGTAGACTGCCAGATGCACAAGTCAGACTTGCATCCACGCAGGGGTTCCAAACTGGTGTTTAATAGCCAGAGACTGGGAAATCTGACTCTCATTGGACTAATGTTAAAGCCTGTAATCCTAGGAAATAATTCATATATCAAAAATTAAGACAGATGCTGGTTTGCTTTTAAAAATAAACTGTACAGTATGTGCTAAAATATTCTCGATGATGGTAATTTATACACAGAGATAATTATTACTTCTAAGTGATGAGTGCTAAAGCAATCCATGGCAGAAAACATCTCTGACTCAAAGTCAGTGGGGAAATAAAGTAAAAAAAATTATTCACATTATTTAGGATACCTTTCTCTGATATTTACTGCAAAATGACTGTAACACTTTGTACTGAGTGCATGTAACAGGGTGTGCTGGAGGCAGTACAGCAAGTTTGGCTTGGAGGAGAGCTCCCATTCTGAGAAAGCCATCCCAGGTCGTCTGCCTTCCCAAGCTGTAAACCTTCCTGACTGTCGATGCAGATGCTGAACTGCTTCAGCAAGGTGACTGAATTCAGGGCTGCTAAGAGGCTCATGAAAGCACAGAGACCCATCAAGGGAATCCAGGGCTGTCTTTCACTTGGCAGCAGTTCAGTTCCTTTGTCATCATCTGATTGGGCACCTGTCTCATCTGATTAATTTTCTTTTTTTTTTGCACAAAACTGACTCTCTGTGTTCATCTGTGAAATTTGAGAAAGTTTCCGCTGTGTGTCCTGCCTACCACGGAATGCCTGTGACACCTGCCTGTGACCTCTGGCGAGGCTGTTTGTGCTGCAGCAGCTGCAGTGGTGCCAGGAGGCTGCCACGAGACGGCAATGTTTCAGAAGCCTTGGGCTCTGCCTGGACAGGCAGTGGCACAGCTTTCAGGGATACACGCTGTTTTATGTTAGAGCTCGGGGGTAATTCATTGCCACAGAAAGAAACCCCAGAGAACCAGAAAAAAAAAAAAAAACAAAAACGGACAGACAGTGCAATTTTCTGTTATTTAAATTTGGTTTTTCAAGCAAAATTTGTCATCTGCCTCACATTGCTCATTGTAATGGTCACTTCATTTTCGTTCCTTTCTTTCACAGCACGGGTGTCAGTGAGCCTCGCCTGAAGCTGTGTTTTATTGCAAGCATGTTTGAGGTGATTTGGGCTGCTGTTCTCTCTAGATAACATTGTCAGGGCTGAACACGCTCATCCCTAAAGGTGAACAACAAAGCTTTTGTAACAGCATATTTTTACAACTGTAAATGATCCCAAGTAATTTAGAGAACATGAGCAAATCCTGTGTTTAATCGAGCAGATGAGAGTGCAGGCAATTGAGCTATGCCAGTTCCTCACCTGGCATCAGGGCTTTCCTGCAGCTGCCCTGCTGATGTGTGAGCAAAACCCCAGCAAAACATTGCCTGAGGGGAGCTATTTGCCCCGTGCATTCGCAGATTTCTCTCTGCTCTCCTCTCAGCCAACATTCATCATTGGTTGCTGCACAGTAACAAGGCCTGTGGGCTTTACCTCCACACTACTGCCACGCCTGAGTCCAAAAGCCTGTTCATTTCATGCACAATACACTGTATGCAGGACAAAAAAATGTCCAAACAAGGCCTTGTTGCAAGCCCTTTTCTACATATTTACCAATAAAATGTTTCATTTTGGACCTTTTGATTTGGATGAAACAAGATATTCCAGATAGCCCCTTAAGGGGGATTATGTATTTCTGGGAACTTCATGGCACTGCTGTGCCGTGTGTTGATGACAGTCAGCTTATCTGCTCTGCTTCATCTGGGGCCAATTTCTGTTCCTTGGAAAGGTGTAAAGCCAGAGACTGCTCTTTCTTCTACCTTTGGTCATGCAGGGAAGAGCTTGAGATGTCTGAGCTCTAAAGGATACCAACAGGTCCAAAGATGAAAGAAATCCAACAACAACACTGACTACAACTCCTGAAAAGGCCCAAGCTCTTAAACATAAGGGAACTGAAGCAATACCCTCTGAAGTCCATGGACAGGGTAATAGACCAAGCTGTAGCTTTTAATGGGCCAATCCTTACTGTTGCTGAGGTGTGAGCCAAAAGAAACACAGTTTGACTTTCAGCTTCTAGGGAGACTGTGTGCTGCTGACAATAAGGAAAACCATCGGAATGCTTGTAGATAAGCACCTTTGATACAAAACTGCTGGATGATTCACACTGCTATTTTTAAATTTACTTTTTGGAGCTAGACCGGCATTGCTAAACATGCAGGATTCTGCTCTATCTCTCCGTATATGTTACAAAATCTGTAGAGTTTCTGTTCTCAGCTTTCAATAAAATAAGCATCTTTTCTTGTGTCACGTGTGCCAGCTAATTGAAATACCTGTACTGATCTTCCAAAATGCCCTTCCATCACAATAGCTGTTGGGGAGCTTGCTATTAAAAACAAGTATAAACAGCATAATCAGAGCTCTTACTTCCTACCCATGTTTCTGCCAAGCCCTTTTGCATTCAAAAGCTTTAGATTCCTTCCATTATTACCCAACTTTTCCATTTATGCTTGAATTGTTTAGTAGAATGCATGACATACATATTAAACTCATGGCAAACACAGAGCATGTATATTCAATAAGTATAAACCAGACTTTTTCTGTGTATGAGCTCATTGCTTATTCTTGTCTGGTATATTAAAACATGCATTTTTGGGAAGCTGCAATAAAATAAAGTTTAGTAAAACATGCCTAATCACAGAGATAAAGAAATAAAGTTGCATCTGGACTGAAAGACCATTCATAGTAGTTATGAAGATGATTTTATCTTGCCTTTTGAAACAGCCAGGAAAGTTTGAACACAATATTTATCCTGAGTATTCACATAGAATTTAAGAAAATTTATGTCCAAGTTCTTTTTGCAAGACAAGAACCACTTTGGCAAAATAATTTTCGCTTTCTCCCTCTTCTGCCCCTCCCCACAAAGTAAAACACGAGCACCCTCACAGCTGTATGGTCTTTTTGGAGAGATGCCCATAAGGCCTTGTCCAATCAAAATGTAAATCCTGGCCCTTTACTACATGTCATACCATCATATATGTAAAACCAGTGTATTTCCTAAGACCCTGCCTTTTCCCTGATTCCATCAGTGTAGAAGGGACAAAGCCTCAGTGCTCCTCCTAACTTTGCCACAATGCTGCTCTGAGCATTTGTCCCTCGCCCTGGCAGAGCTGCAGATATTCAGGAAGAAACCACTTTCTAAAACGGGCTTTTCAATCCAGCCCTTGACTGAGCCACTGCAAATTAAGCTGAAACTGATTGAATATTCAAGTGGAATGTTTCTCATTACCAGTCGTGTGCTCTAAGTCCTGCAATTTTCCTTGGATGGCAGTTCTCAAACTGCAGGATATAGGCAGTAATGTTTGAGGCATCAGCACAAGAGTTCTTTATAACTATTTTGGCTAAAGTTACAGCCAGGCTTTAGCAAGCCTTAATGTCAGTACATCCTTGCAAATCCTTGTTTGTAAGTACTCTTTCTGAAGTTCGACTGTGCCCCTGCATTTAGCTTTCAAAAACCCATTCAAAGTGGCAAGTGCTTATTTATGGCTTTGTGGTTTATTTACACATGAGCATAAGAAATCCCCAGCTAGAAATATGAAGAATTACTCTAAATGTTTATAGATACCAGTAAACTGAAAACCAAATCTATCTACAAAAGTGCCCTTTTTTCCTGTTTTCATAATGAGAATTTTAAAAGTCTTTATTAAATTAGAAAATTTTCTCTGAACACACTTGTGGTTTATGTGAAAACCTTCTAAAAAAGAAGAGCCCAACAGAAAATGTCTTTTAAGGTAACTTGAAATAAAAATTCTGTTCCCAGACCTAGCACACTATACTCATATTGGGCCTTTAAATTGCCCTGCAAGTAGGATGCCTGGGCACCAGACCATAGCCACATGTAGACTCACCAAAAGGAAAAGAAGGAAAGTAAGAATTAAAGACAACCTTGGAAAGCCACTGGTGTTGACTTACCAAAAGCCAGGCCACTATGCAAGAGAAGCAGATTTGCCCCTGAAGCCACAGCACCAGGAGTGAGCAGCCCTGGGGCTGGAGCCCTGCACAGCACGGGCTGTGTCTGTGGCCAAAAAACTACCAGCAACACAAATACATGGAGACATGTTGGACAATTACTCCTTTGGGTGTTTCTTTTGGAAATAAGATGTATTTGGTGTTCTTTGAGACTGAACAAAGCAGATGAATGGCCTCTGAGGTAACTGCTTAAAACCAGCTCTGGGTTGTTTGTTTGCTTTTTTTTTTTTTTTTATTTCATAGGGGGTTTTTTGTTGTAATTGGTTTTTTGGGGTTTTTTGGTGTTTTTGTTTTAGATTATTCATGTGATTCACAGGAAAACTTTATGAAATTGTCATTCTCATTCTGTTTTTGAAAGATGTCTTTCATCCTGGCTTTGGGAAATTGTTCCCCTGAAAACATTCCCTAAATATCAACATACCTGGGTTCACAGGGTTCTCTGCAAGTAACAGATCATCCAAACACATTATGTTGCAGAGCACAGAATGGCACCTTCCATCCTCCCACTTCTGCAGAAAGATGGCTCTGAGGGTTAGATGGCAAGATGCAAACCAAGCAGCAGAGTGGAAACATGAGTCCTCCATGGAGTACCATTGCCATGGGACACTACTATGACATTCAGAATAATAAACGTATTTTAATTTTCATACTTGAAATACTGCAAATTATGATTTCCCACCATCCCCAACCACATACAGAACCACATCTCCTTCTCTAAGGAAGAAGATCAGAAAGAAAATATTTTAACATTCACTTCAGGTGGAAAGATTTTGTTCCCACCACAGCTATTGAAGCTGGATGTTCCATTTCTTGTTTCCTTTAGCATTTTCTGGATATCATAAATTACTTAATCTCTGCCTTTGCCATCAGAAAATTGTAAAGTTGGGTTTTCAACTGCCTAGGCTTACCTTTTTCCCATCAAGCAGAAGATTTTCAGCTTGCTGTCAATATTTACAGCTAAGCTGGTGCCTTCCTGTCACCACTGAACAGAAATAATGAGTCCCTGACAGCATGAATGCCACACTGCTTATGGAGGCTGCTTCCATTGGACAGCAGTTTGGAGAAGCTTATTTTATAATTATTAACACATTGGTATTCCAACAAAAGATAGTCTTCTCTTTACTTTCAGACTACACAGCAATAACATCGTCACCATAGTAGTTAAAACATTACCCTGGCCTGCCAGAATCACTTGCTCACAATCTGCAAAGCTGAATTAAAATGTTCCTTCTACTTCCACACACTTTACAGGTTATTTATGTTTAATTTAGATTTTTATTCATAAACCTCAACCACACTGATACTACCCCTTCCTTTTTCTCCTCCTCCTTGCACCTCTGTGGGCATGAGCCTTAATTCCCAGCTTCCTACCATAAACACAGCTGGGCTTTAAAGCATCTTTTGTGCCATCACTGTTGTAGCCAGGTCTCATGTTTGCCAGCCTGCTACAGAGGAGACTATGGACTTCAGCTCCCACTGCTCCCAGCAGGCACTTGCTGGTGCACAAAATCTCACAGGAACATGGCTCACATTAGGGAATCCTTGTTGTTCAGCCTGCTTAACAAGTTGCTGTGTCATTCCATTTTTATGAGCAGAAAGATGACAGCCCTGGGTGCAGTTGTTACATCCCCTTCTGTGGCCTTGGGTGGGTGATTTATTACAGCCCAAACGCATCAAGGAAATCACAGCCTCATCATGCCTCTCATTCTGGAGATGCCACAGCGCTGAGGAGAGGCAGAATGGTGCAGGGACTGCAGGGGATCTGGGCCTGACTTCCATCACTGCTGAGTTTCCCCAGCACCGCTGGATGGGCTGGTCAGTGCTAAGGGCCAGCACCCATCCCTTCACTGACACTTGCTGGGTCTCTGTGCTCAGACTGAAAGCCTCAGCTACCCTCTGTGCATGTGTGGAGTACCTAGTACAAAAGAGGCTTTGATCCTTGGATCCAAATGAGCCTCTGATCGTGGTTGGGGCTCATAGGTGCAAATGCTGGAGAAATAATAACAGATGGAATATCACAGTGATATATTAATTACCATATAGAGCCATATAGAGTTAATAAGGGAACATTTCTGGGCAAAGATCTCATAAATAAACCAAATGCGAATGCATAAATAAGTAGAATACAAACACATAGGGCTATTATAAGGGCAGATGTGGGAAACTTTTTTTTGTCTGTATGTTAAGCAGTCCTTGACATCTCTTTTAAAATTTATATATTTACACTGGCAGAAGAACAGTCCTTTCTACCTAAACTACAGAGAGAAATCTAAAACATGCTGGATAGCTTTACCATCAGATCTATTCCGTCTTTCTTTTCAAGTATAATCAAATTCTTTCATGCCTACCTGCCCATTACATTTCAGAAGAACTATGTGTTGGAGTCTGAGGAAGGTATTTGAAATAATATGCCTGCACTGAAGGTAAAAAAGCCCAAATCAAGTAATGCCTTCCTGGAAGAAGAAAATCATACTGGAACATAAAGAAACATAAGAAATTATACTGGAACAAAACCCCAAAGAACAGGCAAATCTTGGCCCCTACAGAGACACTGGGTTTTCTAACACTTGTGTATTTTCTCACTCTCTGTTTCATATCAGAGGCTCGGAGGACACTATTTAAGGGTCAGCTGGAGAAACAGAAGCACATAGAACACACTGTAGAAGTTGCAAGGAGAGGCCAGGTGCCATCAGCTTCTGTGCCATGATGGCACAGATGGGGCCAGAATAATTTCAAGCTCCCTCTCACTCAGTCAAGAATCTACTGGGTAAGCAGTGGTGGAAATATGAATGTTAAAAATTTCCTCTATAACTAAAAAATGCTCATAGTTATACAGATATAGGGACTAGGGCTGCTATGTATTTAACTGAAGGACATTTCTCAAGGCAGGGTTTTTACCAATATTCTGGAGCAATAAGCTCTTTCAATTAATAAAGTATATTTTATAATTATTTTGTTAAAGAGAACTCCCTTTAAATATGTAATGTAGCTGGCAGTCTACTATCAGTGGTAAAGGATTTATTATAACTCCTTGTACTCCGTTGCTTGTAATTACCTTATGTTCCACCTCTCAGGCTGGCATTTCCCTAGCTTGAACCCTGCCCATAAAGAGAATTCTTTGGAAAGCTGAAGGAACTTTCCCTTCAGCTCAGCAGTTTTAACGAGGATCCCTCACACAAGCCCAGTAAACCTGCCTCGCTGGAACCAAGACCAACACACATTTTGGTGCCTATTGCTGCAATTGGGATGCAGAGAAGGGACAAAAGAATTATTCAGCCTGAAAAAGGCCGTTAGACCCAGCAGGCTAAACTCTTCCAAGGTGTGAGCCCTTGCAAGGTTCCCAAAGCCAATGGGCTTACACAGTTTTCCAATGTTCCCAAAGCCAATGGGATTACACAGTTTTCCACCCAGGCTGAGTGAAGCCGTCTCTCTTCCTGCAAGCAAGCGGCTCAGACTTTTTCTCATCCTCCTCCCAGTTATTTAAAGATTTGTTTTTTGTAGCTGGCAGGCTCTCTCTTTGAAGCCTTCAATCCACAGAACATTCCCCTGTTGTGAGTTTAAAATGTTTTTGTGCCACACAGGCTGCTGGTCCCTCCCCATGGGGCTCCACGAATATTCCCTGTCCCCCATACACCTCCTCCCTCCCACATACACATCTCAGCTAAGGTCTGGCCTCTCTTTTTCTCCATTCCAACCATTTCACAACCTCAGGCAGAAAGTTGGCTGTCTCTACATCTGCAGTGCAGAAAATGAAGTGTAAATTTAGGAAGGAACAAATGGGTTGGGGAGGAAGGCAGTATATATGCTCCTTAGAAAACTACACAGATATAAAATAAAGATTGAGGGAAGAGGAACACCTTCCTCATCCTCTAGCCTTAGCTGCTCTGAGAGCTGTACGAAAGCCAAGTGTCATAAGTGAAATGAACAGTGAAGAAGAAGGAATTAAAAGGCAGGTCACAAGAGGTCTGAGCAGAAGCAGGCAGAGCACCCAAACACAGAGGTGCTCTGGGAGTCTCCCAGAGGAATCATAAGCCTGTCCTGCAGACCTGTCCCAGCTGAGCCAGCCCCCAAAGCTCTGACAGACTCCTCATCCTACTGCAGCCATCTCTTCCTCTTCTCTCCCCAGGGCTGCACAGAGCTGGCTGAAGAGAAACCCAAATCCTTGCTGGGCTCACTGCAGGACAGGAGTCAGGACCAAGGAGAAGCACTAGCAGGGGCATCTCTCAGCCCTGGCAGACTTTTGGGGAGGTGCTCTGCTGTAGTGAGCAGAAAGAGAAGTGCTCTCCCATAGCACAGCTCACGGCACACCTGTGAGTACAGGACAGCTGCTCCCAGCTTGCAGTACTGCACTGACAGCACGTCCTCAAATCTGACAGGGTCCTGAAAGACAACTAGGAAGGAGACACTATCACAGGAGCAAGAGAAATGCAACACTGAAATAATGCTGTCAGGAGAGACAAGACCCTGTCCTGGGAGAGTATGACCCTCCCACAAACATTCACAGGCAGTCATTCAAAGTGGTTGAGTTTTTATTTCTACTCCCTTGCACCTTTTTGTCAATGAGCCATGCTTCAAAAGAAGCAGTCCTTCTCTCACAAACCTCTGTGCTGTTTGCTGGTCAGAGGCAGCCTGCAGAGAGAGCCACACAAGTTCTGTTTGCTAAGTCTTGGGGGCTCTGGTTCTGGGGGTCTCAAGGGCCTCCCTGAGCACTCTGTCCTTGGAGAGGGGGTTATATGTCCTCCACTAGATCTAGTGGCCAGCTGGCCTTCCCTGTCCTCAGGCCTACAAGGTCACGTCCTGGCTGCTATTTCTGCAGGGTCTTTTGTCTCAAGAAAACAGAACAAGAACCCTCCTTGTGCCAGCTGCAATTCTCATGGACTTTTATCAAGTGGGGCTGTGTGCTTGCATACCCCACTACCACCCTCCAGCCCCTCAGATAAGACATCTCAGTCATCCCTCCAAAGATCCTCTAAAAGAAATTGATAGAAATACCTGAAAGAGGTAAGAGGACACACCTTATTCTCTCTGAACAGGACTCCTGACTGTAAATTCCTGAGCAAATATTTCTTTTGTTTCTCTTTTGTAAAACTCTGTTCCCCAGTAGTACTTGCTCAAGTGAAAATCACCTCCTTGCTATGTTTAGAGGAGCAGACTCTTTACAGCTATTAATTATGTGCCCTTTAAACACAAGCCCTCACCTGGGTGTGTGTTTGCCCTGTGGGAAAAGTGTGCCTTTTCCACGCCTCTTATTGTAAACCAGGCTAATGACAGACAAGGGTGAAAACCACCTGTCCTTATTCAACCAAATATATTGCTACAACACCCACCTCTAACAACCATGCTAGGCCAAAAAGAAATCAGGATTCTGTGGATGAATTTACTGGAATTATAAGAAACCCCCAAAGAATGAAAAAACACATCAAAAACGAAACACAAAAAACTCTCATCACTCCACAAGCTTCAAGATTAATAATAACACTTACACTTTTCCAGCCAATTCAAACCAAATTGGCAAACAAAATCCCTCTTTGTCACAGGATGAAAATAGTTCCCTCATTTATGCATATGGGACAGTGTTCCCTCTCGAACCTTTGAAAGGAAACTTACAAATTACTGACATTAGGCTTGCTGCAGAGTAATTTCTGCTCAGTGCAAATTACACACAGTGCACTCAAATTCTGCTTTGAGCTATACCCAGTTTGGGTGAAGATCAGGACGAACACTGTTGAAAATAATTACCTTGCTCTTTCTGGACCCAGTCAATTTACTTATTGATGCAGCTGTGCAGGGGAGGTTGTTAATGAAGAATCAAGTATTTCCTCACACTAAAGGCTTGACTCTCACATCAAACTATCAAGAGGAATTATGTGTAAATAGCATGAGGTAACTCAAAATGAGAATATTTATGCCTGTTCTTTCTCCTTTACCATGGAAAAGCACTGTCTGTTTTTCTCACAGAAATGTTATGGAGTCAGATTCCATCACTAGGAATTAGGAAAAAAAAGAAAAGAACATAAATCCTTATATCTCCTGGGACTGCTTCGGAGGTCAGGTGTCTGCTGCTCCCAGGAACAAATGGCACATTCTGAGCTGCAGAAGGGTTCAGCAGCCACCAGGTGACATGAGAAGGGAATTGCAGCAATAGGAAAACCCAGAGGCAAGGAAATAACTCCATCACACCAGAGGGCTGGGGTTTTTTATGAAGATACCCTATGACTACATAGGAGGGAGGGTATTTGTGGAAAACACTGAAGTACAGTGCTGTTATCACAGAGAGTGTGTGTACAGGAGGAACTGGTAAAAAGTGAAAAATACAATTGTACTGAAAATTATGCTTAATGATTGTGTAATGAGATTATGTGTAATGACAATCTATTATATTCTAGTACTGCTTTTTCATAGAACAGTTCAAGGAGCTTCAAGTAGATTAGGTTGCTCAAAACTGTGCTCAACCTAACCAAGGGTGTTTCCAGGGATGGGGGCCCTACTTCTCTGGGCTACCTGTTCCAGTGTTTCACCATCCTCATTCAAAAAAATCTTCTTGTTTTCAGAATAAAATTATTGAGGCTCCTAGAAATCCCTGGGTGTGTGTGTGGGGGGGAAGTTATTCTTTATGTGTGTTGTCCTTACATTTCAGATAATGGCGTTGATGGTCTCTTTGGAAACTCTTCCCCAATTGCATTTCCTTGTCCTCCCCATATCATGGCTCCAGCGCAGATGGAGATCCTCTCTTCCAATTGAGATGTTTTTTCTTTTAGTTTTCTATTATGGCTTTCATGCCAATATGCAAGCTTAAGATTTTGACTGAAGGAATTACATCCATGGAGCCTTGACAGCAAACACACAATGGGAGACTGAACAGTTTGGAACCATTTAGTCTGGAAAAGAGACAACTTAGGCATGTGACAAGGCTGACAAACATAAAGTAGTTTGGAGCAGGCATATAGGGGTCAACAGTTTCTTCTTATCTTAGAAGGTAGGAAAAATGAAGGTACAAGTCAAGTTCAAGCCAGACAGAAAGAAATGGCTCTCCACACGGAAAGGTGAAACATGAGGAACTCCTAGGCAAGGGACAACATGGATACAAGAATTTTGAAAAGATGCTAGATAGGCAGCTAAAGAATTTGCTGGAAGTTAGTCACCAAGCAAACAGGAGGATCGTGAAATATCTTTACTGAGCAAAGGATGGGGTACTGTTAAGCTCTCACATCTCTGCTCGCCTCTTTTAAATATTTTGATTCTTCTAGAGAGCCTGTTTGTGGTGCGTGGTTATGACTGTCAAGTTCAAATTCCCTCCTGGCACATGACATATCTTTATGTACACCCAAACCCAAGAGTGGAACAAGGCTGTCCTCCGTGGTAGAACTGGATAAGGAAAACTACAGACCATTCCTGTTTCTGAGAAACAGCTCTAATGGGATGAGGGCATTATGCTTGCATGAACTGATGCACCCCTCTGATTCAAACATCCTGTGGTCAGTAAAATGTGAGCTCTTTGAGAAGATGTAATATTAATTTGTGACTGAAATATGTGTCTGCATTTAGCTCCACTTGTCCCTTTTCCCAGGCAGAGAGGTCATCTGAATATTTTTTCCCCTCTTGTATATATTGTGAAATGGGCACCCAAAATCTGGTATTGCCTATATGGCATTATCATTGTTCTTTTGGACAAGAGCCACCACACACTTTCCAGGTCTGCCCTGCATTTGGTAGATTCATATATCAGGTTCAAGGGCCTCAGGCTTGCAAATTCCTGGGTGTTAACTCTGTGATGTAAGTACAAATCTCTTCTCTCACCCTTCTGAGTACCAGAACAAATAAAGACAAACTCACAGAATTGTAAAGAGATGGCTCACAAAAAGCTTATTTTTATTTATTTTCTTCTTTCCCCATCCCTCTATATGGTGGAAGATACAGAAGTGCTAAAGCTTTCCCTTCTTCCCTTGCTGGACTTTCACTGTATGGAACATTAACTTGAGATGAACTCAGACAGATGCTTTGCTTAAGCAAGTTCTCTTGATCCTGAACCTGGGAACATTTGAGTTAATGGGAAGTAGTTAACACTCAGGCTTGATGAGGTGAAGCAGCAGTTTATGCTGCCGAGCAATCTCTGGGACAGCTACTCCACCATCAATGCGGAATAATGTATGGGCTCAGACTGCTCTGATTTTCTCAATGGAAAGAAAGAAATCTATGTTATAGTCACAGTAACAAGAGCAAAAGTTTAACCAGCTTTTCATTAGCTGAAGAATTGCTTCTTTATTGAACCTGGTATTTTGTGTAACCATTTTCTGTCAGCAGAAACACTCAGTGCACGGGATATGTACTTTGGTAACAGCATGAGGATTAGTTAGTCAAGTACATGGATGCCCCCTTTCTTACACTAACACTGCCTTATCCAACTTTCAACAGGTCTCACAGCCTTTATGTACCTCATTTATTAGCCTAAGACAAATAATACCAGGCTGATTTCAGAGGATCTCGTGGGGCTTAAGAGTAGTTTGCAAAAGTATGCTAGAAAAACTTAACCGAAAGACCTTTGCAGCTGCAAATTCTATTAATTTATTAGGCCATCTCTTGGGCCATGAAAATACTGAAGTGATGGCTACTATTGTTTTTTCTACTTAAAATGAAAGATGAAAAGTGAGATGTCTAAATTTGCTTGTGAAGACAGGGTAAAGAAGTAACAATTTAATTCAATTTATGAAGAAAGAGGGAGATGTGCTGCCACTGAAAGATCTGAGATCAAGTAACTCTGTGTGCCTGCTAAATAGAGTGGCTGAAAATCTGCATCACAGCACAACACTATTGATTTGAAAGAATTTGGTTCAAGTGCTGCAAAAACTGCTGAATAGGCAAGTAATATACTACTGGCTCTGAAAGATGTAATCTCAGCTGAGGTGTTTATGGAGATGCAGTGCTATGTATCAACAATACACAAATAATGGAGGAGAGTTACAACATTTGCAAGATTGATAGAAAAACTGAATCCTCTAATTCAGCATGGCTTAAAAGTTCTGGTATAGTCACAGGTCCAAAGGAGTTTTTAAGTGACAATTAGACACATTCTTACAGAGTTTCACTGAATAGAACATAAAAGCAAAAACATTTCAAAGGCGAATACTCACTGGAGGCAGGAAATTTTCTTCCAGCTGTATTACAAAGACTTACCAAGATGATTTTATGTACATTTTGCAACTTGCATGGCAAGTGCAGGCAATTTTCTTCTGAGATGCTGTCAAGCCAGAGGATCTGTGAGTAAAACAGTGATGACAGATGTGGAACTGCCGTTCATGATTCTCTTCCCTCAGGAAATCTGAGGCAATTTGCAATAAGATTTAAAAAAGAAGCAGCCCTCCAGCTTGCATATGACAGCTTCTCTAGAATGCTAGATTCTTCTTTTCACATAGGCACTATGGATTGGTGGGGCTTTAAGGAAGGTGAATCTCACAAGGTTAGAACCAAGCAGCTGCCATCTCTGAGCTGGTTAGAACTTCAGGCTAGGAGTTTTGGTCTTCCGATGCTGGAAGAACTATTAGCCACCAACACGGTTCAAAGCATAAGATAAATTTATTCTTGTCTTTCTATCTATTAAATCCAAAGCTCTTCCTGCCTTTCAGGCTGCTGGGAAGCATCAGTTTCTGCCAGAGATGCTGTTCACCATGTGCTACTCAGTATTTTTCTTCAAACACATAGAATATGGGGGAAAAAAGGGCAAAAACTACTGAGATAGGAAAGAGAAACCTTCTCTCAGCCTTGTCTTGCAATTCCTTTCCAATAAAAATCAGCCACACTCAGCTTGGCCACTGACTGCTTTCTAACAAAACATTGAGCTAAACATGGAGAACTCAAATGACAAAAGTGCTGTCTGGCTTTGGACTGCGAGACAGTAAAGGTTCAGGATTTCTGTAAGAGAAAGGAAATAACCATCAGTCTGCACCATGCTCCCTTCTTACACAGCAGGAAAAGACAGCAGACCATGGAAAGCCACTTTCTTGAACATTAGGCCCACCATTTTGCTGACCACTTTCTACATGATTTTTGTCAATCCTGTGCTTAAAAAACTCTGCCTGCACTGTAAGCCATTCATTTTTATGTTACGATACCATCACATGCATTTCTTGCTTCAAGTGCTCCTAATGACTTTAAGAATTTGTTTTTCCTGTTATAGAAAAGATCAGTACTTAATATTCTTAATTTTTTATTGGTAGTTGGCATATACAATGCCTCCCCTGGAGATAAATGAATGATTTGATGACCATTTATATCCATAGAACTCTCACAAATTTTTCCAGACAGGAGAATGGGACAATGAGGAGGTGCAGGAAGGGGCTGAATCATCCTGTCAAAAAAGTCTGCAAAAAGCTGGTCACCAGCTACACATGAGATAACCAAGACAGCATAATTTTATAAGAGCCCTCAGCCCCTGGAAGCTTGCAATATCCACAGTTCATTTAAAATTGTAGCTTGAAGTAAGTAAATCAGCACTTCCATAGGACAGCAGAGCCAGTATGTGTGGCCAGTCCTCACTACCCAATCCAGCCTGATGAAATGTAGTTAGATTGGTTTTTCCCCCAAAATCACTCTCTTTGGAAGTCAGCTCTAAGAAGACTTCACTGATGCAATTTCTTGGCACTCTGAGTTGTTGTGGGGAGCAAATATACTTGTGTTGCTTGTCACTAATACTGATTTTTTTCTCAATGACAAAGTACTCTCCTCTAACTTGTGTGACCTCTAACTCTTCTTCAGTAACAATACTACAGAAAAATCAAATTCATTAAGATCTTATTCCAGATCATCTTTTCTCCTTCTTCCCTCCTTCCCATGTATGAAATAATTAATACTCAGTCATTTTCACTAGAGCCACATAAACATACATGCAGATTTGAAACAGCAAGCAGCAAGAATGGGAAGGGAATGAGTGCAGGAATTAAGTTAAAGCAGTTGAAGCAGGGAGGCTGTTTCTGATTTGGAAGATGATGATAAAGTTTTGGCAGGGCTCACAAAGTCAAGAAAGGCATAGAGGACTGGAAAGGTCAATTATCCTGACCTGTGGAAACAGAAGTCTATTTCAGCAAGTGTGTGTTGGCAGATTGAAGGGGACAATGTGACAAGGTGTGGAGGTAAAGAGATTATTTTGGTCTGATAGGTAAGAGCTTGGCATGAACATGGAGTTTAACAGTGAATGAGTAGGTCAGTCTGAAATGTAGGAGGATGTATCAATCTGAAATTTTTGAGATTGTTCCTGCTGAGGTTTCAATGTTCCAGCTAAAGCATTTTCCAGCAGTTTAGTTCTTCAGTTCCTGAGGGAAGCACAGACATGTACTCCTCTAGTTGCCATTGTCTATGCTTCCCTCCCTACTCCCTTGTGTTATGTCCCAAGCTGTTGCTTCTGTCTGTACCTCTGAACACAATTCTGGGCAGGAAATGTTCTGGCTCTGACAGCACAGTATGGATGTAACAATAGGTGCTTGTCTGTACTTGCTGTCCAAGGTAGGACTCATGCACTTCTCCTGAATGGGTTTGTCTGATCAGAGATTTTGCATTAAGTTCCCAGCAAAGGCTCTCTCAGTAGAGGTTATTATAAACAAGGCTCAGTCAAGTATGCAATTAGCCAATGATTTTTGAAACAAATCCGAGAGCTGCCTCTCACTCTGAATGTTCCTTTGGCGTAAAGGCTTTCTAGAACTGTTTTTAGTGAACACATGGAAACAAAGATCAAAAGAATACTTTAATGCCGTTACAGGCAGTTGAGCAAGTCAGAAAAACAGAAAATGAAACTAAATCAACAGGGGAGCCAATGCCACACAGGCTGTGTTCTGCGCAGCCTGTGAGCCTCTTCACCTGCACACCCCAAAAAAGCCAGCTACACCAGGCCCCAGCAGGGTGTCAGAAACATCAAGCATATCAGCAGTGCTGCTAATTCTGAATAAAATATAGCACGGCTTATTCTCTCATGGCTAACAGAAAGAAAGCCTGAGAAATCACTACATCTTCTCCAGTAACGTGCACCATCCTGTTGCTGACAGCAGGAATTTGTGACTGAACTTCAAACCTCCATTCTCTTCCCTCAAAAAAGAGGAAAACATCTGAATAATGGTGATTATGTCAGAAATTGATAGCAAAATAAACATCAGTCATCTCTGATATTTTCTGGCCGTGTTTCTATAGTTATATCATATATGGTGATATCATATATACCTTGTGTATGCTAGAGCCTCTCTGTAATACTTTAACAACCCATGCTAGCAAATATCCAGGTGCTGCTGAGTTCGTCTCAGCTCCCTAGCCATCTATCCTGTTAGAAAGCTACAAGGATTTCTACAATTCTCTCAGCTTGTTCATGTACCACAGCTTTGTATTAAGATAAGATAATTTGGTCAATATTGTATCGTCTTTCTTCACAAAGCAGAAACTGGAAGACAGTTCAATAACAAGCTAAATAAACCCTAAACTTTAGTAATTCAGTTTGGTTGCATAATTTTTCTTTAAGTATGTATTAAATAGGATGAACAGATGATGTCTCACTTGGCCATTTAACACAGAACTGTGACATCCTATTGCTATCAGAGCCTCAAATGTTGCTAAAATCTCAATGCCAATGATGAGGTCATCAGGAGGAGCTGTCTGTGACCAAAACTGGCTTTTGGCAATGCCCAAACAGGAATCTTGGTCATGATGGTGGTGGTGGTGGTGGTCAGAGGTGTTCAGCACATAGCCAGTCTATGATACTGCGTTATTGAAAAGTGGTTTCTCCAGGAGTTTGGTGAAAGCTGTGAGAAATACAAATGACTTGCAGAAAAGGCTGCAGTTCTGTCAGCCAATCTTTCCTCTATAGTTAATATGAGGAAATCAAATCGTATGTGAGAAAAAACACCAGAAAGATGACCTAGGGGAAGGTACCAAATAACTGAATAAGTGCTGCCTTGTGCATATCCAATGGCATTGCAGCCTAGACAATCAGAGGCCAAAGCCCACATCATCAGTCTCCAGGCAAGTAGTGCTGAACTCAGATTTAAAGATTTACATGTTTAATATGAGAAAGGAAAACAAGAGCAACCTGGAATCTCTCAAGAGGTAGAGAGCACACACACACAGAAAAAAAAAAAAAAAAAAAAAAAAAAGGGAGAAACAACTGACTGTTTTCTTAAAAACCAACCAAGAAACTGCTCAATGCACGGAGACAATCAGGTCAGTTTTTGAAGATTTCTTAATGGAGTAGCAGGTCATGCTCTGCAATGCCCAGAGTTCTACAGAGAAAACAACAGTTGCTTTTCCATTTGACCTGTGGACATGCAGGAAAGAACATCAGCAGAAATGCTGCACTCCTCTTTAACCACACAAAGCAGGAGACAGCAGAGATGATCAGATGGTATCAGCTGTAGTCACTGCAGTGAAGCAACCTCTCTCCCCTTTAAACAATGCCTGTCAAATTAGTATGATTATTGGATATTATGACACCACAAATAACAAAATGACCTCACACGTAACACAGGAAATCATAGCAAATCAGATATAAGGAGCTATTCAAAACTAGAGAAAGAAGTAATAACACACTGTATAAACTAGGTTCTGTGTGACAAGGCAATGAAAAACAAAGCCTGAAATAAAGTAGTGCCTGAAGTGGAAAAAATACTGCTAGGAGACTAACCTGAAAACTTTTAGCAAATTACCATACACAATAATTTATTTAAAAATCAACTAGTTATATCTATCTGGATCAAAGTTGATCAGAAGTTTGTCACTTAGGTAGCTTCATGAAAAAAATCGTACTTCTGTTAAAAACAAAGCATTTGAAAAACATATAGATTGTGACAACCCCCAAACCATTAAGGATAATCAGTTTTTAAGTCACAAAGGTATTTAGCATTTTTGATTGTGTATTTCTCTCATGATCTCATAATTCTGCATTTGGCTTGCTGAGTTCTCCTGTGGATGTAGCTGTAATAGCTGCTCACATTCCCTGTTAAGGATGTTGTTTTGCCTACACTTGCCTGAAACATAAGCATGTACATTTGTGCTGTAAATAAGAACTGCCCAATGGTTTTCAGCTGTATCTACTCACTTTCCCCACACCAGTGTTCCCCCACCTCCACTCCAGCAGTAATGCTCTTCAGAAGGACAAGAATTTGCCATGTCTAATGTATCTCCCATCACTAGCAATCTTACACATAACACAGGGACACCACTTCCAGTAGCATCCTAGTAATGCCCTTAAGAAATTAATGGCTCTACATTGGCCTTTCCAGGATATTTAGCAACTGAAGCCCAAAGAAGGAATGGTTGCTTTGCACCATCCATCCCACTGCAGGATGAAGATGTGACAAAGAACCTACCTGGGCTTGGGAGGGTGGTAGCAGCCACTCATACCACAGTGATGCATATTTCACATCTGCATGAAGGAGCAGAATTAAGATTATGTAAGTTATCTTTATGACACCATGCCTTTTTTGAATGTTTGGTTTTGCAGGATTGCTTGTAAGCTATGGAAGGAACAGCCAACCATGAGTGATGCACTCAAATGATATAACCAGTAGGAAAGAGAGGGAGGACTCCTGGACTGTCAATGATCCTGAAAGCCTTTCAGACTGGGTACAATCTCACACAGCTGTGGTGATAAACATCATATTCCACCACAAAAGAGTGTGCCAAGAGACTGTCAGAGGTGAGTGTCATGCAGCCAAATCACAAAGCACCAAATGAATCCATGCCAGTGACCACAAAGTCTGTGGCAGCCAGGTTTTCTTCACAGAAAGAAGTGTCAGTTATATTCTGTAACACAATCCACTCCTAGCCAGCTTTAGAACAAGTCCAGTTCTCAATCCTTCCAGTGTATTCAGCTTATCACTATATGATGTCACCCAAAAAGAATACAAAAAACCCAACCAGCATTTATTTTGGTGTGCTTCTCTTCTCTTGATCTCTCCCCCTCACCCCTTCCAGAAATTGCCAGCAAAAGTGAATACTTGCAGTGTTTCTGTTCCGTAAATGGTTTCATGCTTAGCAGCAGGCACCAGAAAGGTTCAGTTCTTGCTCTGATCCTGTGTTTATACTGAGCTGGAGGTGATTTTAAGCCATCTTCCATATTTGGGGTCTACTCAAAGCTGAGTGACCCAAGGGCAATCTACTGATGCTCCATCTCTGACGTCTACAGAGAGGCCCTTTTGAGCCTTGAACAAGTAAAGAAAAGCCATAAAATTCTCCCTCTCTGCCTCACAAGATCTAGTGCTGAAACCCTGTCCTGCCCAGAAAGTCACACAGTGGCCTTACCACCACTGACAGGCCTCAAAACCAGGAATACAGACAGGGAGAAATCCCATTTCCCCTTTCAGGCTTTTTGGATAATGGACTCAATTGCCTGAAACAGTAAAAGTCTCCCCTGAGATAGATCACCAGGCTAAAGGAATACCCCGATTCCTCATGCCTCAAGAGGTTGTGCCAATGAGCAGCACTATGAAAGAAATGACAAATTGGGCAAAGCCTTCCTTAATGGATGCTTAAAAGAAAAAGAAAAGAGAGAAGGGCCACTTGAGGCACCTAAAGCTGTTAATAGTGACAAGACAAGAAGGGATTTCTGGTTAATCAACATCAAGGTCAGAGTCTTGTGGAATAAATTTCATATATACAGTGAATAACTCACACAGAGTGATGGCATGTTTAGCATCAACTCTTGGCAAAGATTTGTTTGCTTAATGACTTCTCTCTTTTTTTTTTCAGGCCAGCAACCTTTGACTGAAGAGAGTTTGTTAAAAGAGCTAAATGTCACTGAAAATGTGCTCTTAATCCTACTCATCAACAGATGGTAACCACGAAGTGGTAATAAAGAGAAAAAAGAAAAGACGTGGCTCCAATCAGGATTATGCTGGGTAAGTGCAGAGACCCGCACGACTCTGAAACAGGCGGCTCTCACACTGGTATTCCAAATACATGTCACCAACCCTGGTTTTGCAAAAGGGCTTTGATGTTCGTTTGCAGATGGATGCGCTGTACTTTTCCTTTGGCTTGTGCAAACAAAGAGAGGCATTTTGGTTTTCTCGGCAAATACTGTCAGATGTTTTATGCGCAGCAATAAAAATTAAGTAAATCTTTGATATTACAAGTCTTCCTCGCTTGAAACAAGCTTGGCTCAGCTACTGGTGGATGTAAAGAAAGAAACACATAATTTTTTTTCTAGATAAAGAAGTTTACAGATGTCTGTAATGTTTTGAAGATCTCAGCATTTGCTGACTTTAATGATCTCTGTGGAAGCTATTGGGAAGCAAGAGTTGGGGAAATGAGCACATTAAACCAGCCTTGAGATCTTCCCAGATTCTGACCTTTGCTGCACACATCCCTCCTAAATCTAAATCATCTCATTGATCAATGTAATTACGTTGTGAGCAACTATTCTTCTCAAGTAAAGTTTGCTGCTCTGATTTCATGCTGGAGGAACACTTGGGCCTTCAAAGGCTTGCATGTTCATCCTCATTCAAGTTAAAAGCAACAAAACCTCACATCTAAGAAAAGTTACTGCTTTCCCATCAGTGCTAACCATCCTCAGGCTTTGTTGTTCTACTTTTTCCCAAGGAAAAGCACAGTATAGCTACATGAATGTTTGTGTAAGCTTTTAGATTTACTTTTTTAAAATCAGGATTGGAGTAATATTGAGACACCTTTACAGATCCACTAACACTTGGTTTTAGTTTTGGTTTTATACCAGCTGCTGTTAGCAGCAGTGAAGCAAATATGGAAATTTCTTTCCTGAGGAGAGCAACAGCTCTTGCATTCCTTCTCACATTCAAAATACTTGGGAGAAACCTGTGCAAAGTTTGCGAACCTTGTGGAGCACTGCCACTGAGGAGAAATGGAAGGTATGAAGTTCCAGCTCCCTCTTTCTGAAGCTCTCAGAACTTCCACTTCTTCCTCCTGGAAAGCCTACAAGGCAGTTCCTGGTTTTATGAGCACTGTACAATGTGTAACAGAATTTCTACGTTACCATTTCAAAAGTATTGCTTCTGATCTCATGAAACCATGAAAAGGACCATTTTTTAACCTTCCTGTTGTGGCTCAAATCAAGCAGGGATTTCAGCTGTGTGCCTGTAGGTGGTTTTGGGCATTTTCCACAAGCATCTATAATTACCATATAACTATAGCTAGCACTATTTGAAATTAATTATATCTAAGGCTCCAGCAACACAGTCTGGAAAGGCTGTGACCCCCAGTAATTCTGTATGTTCTAAAATTGCTTCTTAGAGTTTCATCATTCATGAAACCATTCAAAATTCTTGAAAATATAAGACATGACCTCACTCATCACCACTGTATCATCTCATCTTTTCTTACATATATGGTAACACTACACATATACGTGTACATGACCTCAAATGTACTTTTTCATAGGAGCACACCCTCAGCAATATTGTTTTGCATTTAAATATATATTGCTTTTAAATTCTTAACACAGATGTGACTAAAAGGATCTCTGGTAGCAGAGACATTAGATTGTGAAGTGAGAAAGCCAGAAAATACAAAACTGTTAAAATCACATTTTCTATTCAAGGAGGGCAGAGTTTGATCTTCTCTTTTCCAGTATTAACTCAAAACAACTTTATTTCAGCCGATGAAGCTTAAAATCAAAGCAGCCAGAACTACGTGTCTCTCCTTCCTAGAAACTGAGTCAACCTTTTAAAGCATAAGTGGTTTTGAGCATTTGTAGTTGTCTTGAATCCAGACTGCCAAAGGTTAATAGTCATGATTCTTTAAAAAAATAATGTTTTAAGTAGGCTAAATCCTCCCTTCATGACCTTGAGATGTGCTTAGTAATCCTGGTTCCTAGAGAAATTTGTGGCAGCTCCAAGGTAACTATCACCATCTCATTTCTTTACTCAGGTAACCATTAGGAGGAGCACTCTCCAGTTTATTCTACAACTTCTGGTTTTCCCCAAGAGTTACAAGGTAGAAAAGCACATGTGGAATCTACACATCACATTAGTTGTGCTTACAAAGAGATCCCCCAATGCTGTCAGATATTCATAGGGCACATTTCCTTCCCAAAAATTAAACCTAGGATTCACAAAATCTTTCATGTGCTTCCCATGTGTATCCAGCCATATTTTGGTATGCATCACAAAGAAGCTAAACTGAGGGAAGGATGAAAACTTCCCTTCTGCTCTTTAGAAACATAATTAAGGATTTAATTTTTATGTTGCAATTCCTCAAGCAGAAGTATTAAACTAAATCCTTTGTACCTTGATAGAAACACCAAACACAAAGTTCTCAGTTAACCCTGTAGGGACAGAGTAAGCAGGGTGGGCTTTATCACCACACACTGCTCAACAGGAATAAAGCAGATTGTTCTCCCTGTTTATCCACCCTCTCTCATCAGATGCCAGGAAATACTTAAAGAAGGAACAGCTATGCTTGTCATGAGCTCTAAGCAAGCAATTATGTGAGCTAATTTTTGCATGTAACAGACTGTGTTATTCCTATAGCTACTGAAACCTGCACACAGGCAAATCTCACAGGAATTTTGTTACTCATGCCTTTCATGCTGTTGCCAATGTTGCTCAGATGACACTGCAGAAACTCAGGATAGTTGGTGGGCAACTTCATGTTTGATACTTGGGGTTGTAGTCACTGTCTGACACTGGCTCCCTCCACAAGAGAGTTAGAAAGTGATTTGCAGTGCACTGCAACACCAAGACTCAAAGGGCTATGCTGTCCTGCTCTCGCTACCCTTCATATCATTAAATCAAACATTCACATAAGGTATTTAGGACCTGCTTGCCAGATTGCAAAGGTAGATGTTTTTTTTGGCTCTCCCAACAGAGCTGAGTCCTGAAGTGAAGCCAAGACCCATAATCATTTGCCTTGGCTGAAACAAAAATAAACATACCCTGTACCGTATGCACTTCTGAGGTAATTACTGCCATTAGATCACAGCCTGGAAATGAATTTTAAACCATGCAAAGAAACCAAATACAAAAAATCTCCTATGTTAAAATCATGTTAAATGTCCAGTTTTAACACGTCAAAGCAAGAAGGGCTCAACTTAAAGAAGGAGCTTTAGCTCCAGCCCATCTTGTCAGACCCTGCCACTGCAAGCCACATGGTGAACTTAAATTGTCTCTAGCTAGGGGCTGACACACAGGCCCAGCATTAAAGGGGTAGGAATGCCATTTGAGGTACTATTGCCTCTAGCAAAATAGACATTGTGTTCCTTTAGCACTGCTTAAAGGGTGGGTTACCTCTACTACGCGTTTTCCCCTCTGTATTCTTTAATTTCTCTCTGACTGCCTGTCCCCACTGCCACACAGGCATTTACCAGCTGAGCATCACCCAGTCCAACCTTATTTCACCTAATTAACTCCTCCCAGACCTCAACAGTCTAAAAAGGGAGACTCATTTCTTTGTAAGGATGATTGGAAAAGGACAGAATATACCAAGAGGGTGAATTGATTCCAAGTTCTCAAACAGCTTGGTAGCCCAGCTCAGCAGCTGTCCTGGAATGTCACATCACCTCTCTATTTCAATCCACTTTCACTCTTCACAGTTGTCAAAGAGACAAAATCCATCCTGCACTCTTTCAAACACCAAGGGGCATGGAATATGCACAGGAGATCATGGGAGCTTTAGACGCTGACTGCACCAGGAGGAAACTGTCCTGCCCAGGGCTTCCCTCGGAGTGCCCCATTGACCATCAGCATTTCCCACCAGCCCACCATCAGGATCATGTACAGCTCTGGCTCTTCAAGCTCACTTCTGTGAGCCAGATTTATTAATTGTTGCACCATTCCAGCCTTTAAAGGTAATAAAGAAGTGCTCTGAGCTTGGCTGACAAAAACACTCTGTGTGGCTGCATTGGTGAGGCTGGGACACTGTTAGGTATGTTTGCCTTTTCCTTGACCTTGCTGTTACTTTGAAGCCATCAGAGGCTGCTGCTCAGAGTGGCTTCAAGGTCCTTTGTTAGACTTACTGCCATTGACTCAGCGACAGCAACACGATGTCTTTAACTTCTGATTCAGAAAACAGTCATTCAAATAAAGGATACACTGACAGCCCATTAACTACAGCAAAGATTGTTGTTGCTGCTACAGTTTCAGAGAGACCTATTTAAAAATAGATTAAGGTCTTGGAAACCACTCAGCTTATTCTGCCTTTTCCCCCTCTTCTCTGCAAGACAAGTTACCAAACCAAACCTGGCATTTGCTTCCCCTCTGATCTAGTTACAACTTCATTATAGCAATATTGGCCAGCAGCAAGTAACTTATTAAATAAATGCCCTTTAAGTGCTTCTACCTGGATAGTTGATTCAGATAACAGAGAGATAGAAGGAAGGAAGGGCCTGGCTTGGCTCTGCCCATTTTCCTTGTAGTATGGCCAGGAGGTCATTCCAGTTCTTCAGGAACAGGTGAGCAGCATCTCCCAGGGCAGCCCTTTTAAAGACACATTGGCCTTTACAACAATCTTAAAAAAACCCCTACACTCTAATCATCCAGCATTTGTTCTGCACCCTCCAGCAAATGTAGCTTTGTAGGAAACATATTTGTTTGCATGTATGTGTTTATTTATTTTCTCAACAAAAACCAGCTCAATCTGTGCAAATCATTTTTCAACAAAAATGATTTTGCAATATTTTTACCCCCCACAAAGTTGTCAATGTCACCCTGGAGGCCATTGTCATCCCCTACCAAGAGACAGCAGCCCTCCCCGCCTGCAGAGGGAAGAGAGCAAAAGGTTCAGGATAGACAGCCTGACACAGTGTGTCACCAGAAGGGTGGTGCTGGCTTGGTGACAAACAGCCAAGCTACTTCTTTTAGAAAAAGTAGAAAAAATCCCAACGTTATGAAAGAAATGTTCCACTTCATGTGCTTAAAATAAACAAGATCTGCCATAAGCACTACACTACAGGCTTCTGGGCACAGCTGCCTCCTCATCTCACCACCTGATGTGCTACAACTGCATTTAAAGAATAGCTAAACATTTAATGAACTTACAAAAGAGTGATTAGGACCCTCACAAAACACCAAGAGACCCAATACCTGTCAATATCATCATTAACCACACAAATCACTACACTACCCTTTCCCCCACTCGGGCCTGGGAAGCCACCAGCAGCAGAACTGTCCAACAAAATTTGCAGAAAGCAGGCAATCATTTCTGGCTATTTCACAATGGGATGGCCAGAGATGACTCAGCTAGATGGGATTTGTTCGTTCGTTTGTTTGTTAGAGTGAGGTGTTTTGTTGCTTGAGTTCTTTTTAAACTTTGAGGGATAAAGAAGCTTTACAAAAGGATCTGAAAGCAAATCATAGTGACTATTTGACTCAACCTAAGTGTGACTGTATAAGTATACTCAAAAACTAACATATACACATTTATTTTTACCACTTCTTCAGTACTGTTTGATGTGAACAAATGCTTAAATCAAGCACAGTAGCAGATAAATGCTCAAAGCTCATGACACACATCTTAAACTACCAGAACTGGGGAACATCCACAGGCCAGATCAATAAACATGCTGCTTATGGCATTGTAGAAGATCTCATCTTGGTTTCTCATTAGCACTTATTTCTCTGCAAAAGATGACAAGTTTTAAACATATAGTCATTAAAACAGAATATTTATACCTGTCATTAGATTCATGAGATAGGAAATTTATTAAATCCATAAGCCCTGACTCATTTCTTTCCTCTAAAAATTAAAAAGTACAATAAAAACTTCAGAATTTTTATATTTTATAAGGATCATTTGAGGTAGTCTTGCATTAACTTTGATGTTTGCCTCCTTCAGTGATGTAATATGCTGAACATCAACTTCCTGGACCAAGAATTTTGCAAAGATCACTATATTATTACAAGAATGTTTACTTGCCATCTAACCTCACTTTAAACCAAACATACAGTGAGGTTTTTCCCCTTACAAAGAGAAATTGTTAAGCAACCTTTTCCACAGGCCTATAATCAACCCTTTAAATCAAACATGAATTACAGACTTTCATTTATCAATTGATCCACTGTTTTTTGGTGGGATTTTTTTGCTTCACTGTTTTTGGGTGCAGCAGATAAAAGACCCAGTTGTACTATCATAGCCCATTGCTTTGTAACCAAACTCTGCATGGGAGAAACATTCCTCTTTTTTGTGAAGGGGCAAGGAACAGAAAGAGGGAAAGTTAAGATTTTTTCCTCCCTTGTTTTCCTCTTTGACTTAAGCTTTATTGTTGTCATCATTTTGAGGCTTTGGGAGGAGGGTAACTGGAGATTGCTGTTCCTATAAAAATCTTTGAAAACCATTGTGTAGGTGGGTCAAAGAGAAACCAACTTAAAAACTAACAACTTTTGAATTTCAGCAGCCAAAGTTAATGTTGACTAAGAACTAAAAAAGAAGGGGGAGGAGGTAGAAAAAAAAAAAGTGGCCCTACAGAAAGCAAGGGCCAGCTGAGAGATCTAGAGGACAGCAGGCTCTGAAGGGGCAAAGCTGCTCCTTTTGATGTGGGAGGTCTGCAAGTAACCTACTGGGACACTCCCTGGGCTGGCTCATTAACCATGTCACCAAAGCCCCCCAAGGTCCAGAGAATCATAACATTATCTCTGACATTACCACACAGATACAAGGTTCCTTAGGCAGTCTATAAACATGCCTGTACTAACCAATTCATCGTGGTTTGACACCCCTGCAAGAGCTGGATGCCCTTTAGTGAGCCACATGAATTGCCCCAGTCATTCATCAAAGTTTCTCAGAGTGCATTTCACACAGCATTAAATTTAATTAAAGCAACATTGACTGCATTGTAATCCTCTGGAGGCTCTTTGTCAGAAGGAGCTGGAACACTTTCTACTTAAACATCTATTGTTTAGGTGGGATTTTTCCCCCTCTTCCGTTGTCTGAACCAAAGTGATTTGCTGCCTCTCTTTTTTTTATTTAAAAACTCATATGTCATGAAAATTTCTATCATGCAAACAGAAACCCCAGCCTGACCTGACAAAGAGTTCAGCTCCTATGCACTTGCCTGCGGATGCTGGAGAATATGGAAGATTGCTCTAAAACTGACAGACATGTTAAAAAACAGCCCTTGACACACACAGATGAAGATTAGTAGCAGAAAGGATGTGTGCAGTTAAAGCCACCTGTTTGTCAGGACACATCCCCATGCACGTGTTCCTGTTTTGGAGCACCAGCCAGGGGCCAGGGTCCCCTCCCCTTGATGATTGCTGAGATGAACGGTGGCTCCAGATGCACTGAGCACTCCCTAGTCCAGGCCGCCTCTGCCAAGAGCAGCGGCTGCACCAGACCCTCACACCAGGGTAGGGTTCTAGCAGTGTGCATTCTTCTTGGTGGAGAAGCACCAGGCAGAACCCAGATCTCTGAGTCTCTCTTTTGCCAGGTTTGCTTCATCCACGCTGGAATCCCACTGGTTTCATTCACCTGCTATTTTGTTGACCCCTTCTAGATGAGCATCAAAAGACAAAATTTTTTTGCCCAACCCAGTTATCTCTCTCCTTTCTCCCCTACACCAGCAGTGTAAAAGCTCTACTCTTCTGTTTGATGTTAGTCTGGGAGAAGACACAATTCTCAGAAACATACAGATTATTCCAACACTGCACTATAGTGAGAACAGATGGAAGAACAGTCTTGCCCAAATGAAGATAGCTGTTGCACTCACTTTTCCTCCTCGTGATCAGGAGCAGTTTTTGAGAGCTCTTTCTCTGCATGCAGTAGGCAGAGTGAGATCACAAACCTTTATGAAGAACAGGTGAAAAAATTGTTTGTGGTTACAAATGATAACTGCAGAAGGAAAATTTATCTAGAATAAGATTTGTTGGCTAAAACACTGATTTGGCTACCCTACTCTCTACTCATTCCCCTACAACATAATCTACTTCTATATTGAGGTGATGTTCCAGTTTTCGTCTCACCAAATCATTTGGGGTCACAAAGACAACTTCTCAGTCTGTCTATTATGGATGTATGGAGTAGCATCCTCCTTGTTTTATTCTCCAGTGTGTAATCTGGAAAAATCAATCTCATTATTATTACTGCAGGGGCCTGGAAGCTTCAGATCTTTCTATTTCTTTGTAGTTTTGATGAGGAGAGTAGAATAGAAGGCATTCACATTGCCATCATTCATGGTTATTAGTAGAAGGAAAAAAAAGAAGAAAGTATAGTTTTGTATTTCTGCAAAGGAAAGCAACTAAGCAATTCTGCCCAAAAATGGATCTGCTTAGGCCTCGAGGTTTCAAAGGACTGGCAGGGGGGTCTTGGGAGAAATTCTGTGTTATGCTCAGCCAAGATCAATGTTATTGTTTATCTCAGAGAAGTATTTATTTCCAGTTCTCAGTACTTCTCATGGCTCCTCATGTGTGATCCTCGGCTGCCATGCCGTCATGGAAATGGTTCCATAAAATAATGGGAGGTGCTGGAGAATCAGATCATTTTCTTCACAGGATGCACCCATCAATGCCACAGACTCAGGCCACCACAGCGCCTATCAGCTCAGAATTTGTTCCTTATTGCTTGCCAGGTCTGAGATTTAAGAAAAGACCCAAAAAGAGATTCAAGCTCTGCACAGATCCCAAGCCTCAGGGCACACCCCTCACCCAGGTAAAAGTAAATTTTCAGTTAAGCAGAAGTGATATGAATCTAAAACCAGAATTACTTTTTCAAAGCTGTAGTCTGAGAGCTTATGCAGGTCCTCAGCTGATGAGAATTGAAGATTTACAGAAGGGATGGAGAATTGGCACTTGGCACCTCTGGAAGAAAGAGTCTTTGCTTTTTATCTATCTCCCTATAACTCTGCCCTAGAGCTAAAGGAAGGAGAGAAATTTGTGTAACCAGATTAATTCAGGCAACCCAGCCTCACTATACTGCAGACACCACTTTTCCATTCTTCATACACAGTCACTGAGAAGAGAAAACCTTACTAATACAACTAATTAAATTCCCCCCAGAAAAACTCAACATTCAAACTCAAGAATATTTGCCTTAGAGAAAGACACAGCTGAGGAAAAAAACCAAATAGCCTCTATTCTTTAATAGCTTTTGCAGGAATTTTGCTTGTGCTGTTTGAGTGGAACAGAGTTAAATGCAGAGCTGAAATAAAGGTGCAAGTCCTCCATGTCTCACACACACAGAGGCCATCAGATAGCTGTTAATGCTGCTCTGGGGGGCTACCATCTGCAGAGTGCTGCATTAGTTATGCATGGCATGCTGATTTTACTACTGTAATTGCACACATATTCACACCCCCATCACAGCCTCGATGGTAAAACTTGTGCATAACATTATACTTTAGACGACCTCCTGCTGACTTAGAAAGAAAAACTCTAACTTTATTCTACTCTCCCTTGGTATTTACTTCAGTTTCCCTTTCAAGCTTCTCAAACACACAATAAGCTTTTGATTATCAGGGCTTTAAGTGCTCCACTGGACACCCAGTGTGTATTTATGAATGGAATTAATAAAGAAGCAATCTGACTCCATCAAGGGAGCATTTTCAGCTACTCTTAAGTGTTACTGAGAAACACAAGTAGAAATTGAGACGAGCTATAGGCCTCTAGCCTTCATTTTTTACATTTATTTAGTCACATCCAGAAAAAGTCTTAGAAATTAACATTTTTCATATTAGGATCTCTGTACAACCAATTCATTTAATGAACTGAAAAAAATATTAGGGGCTACATACACAAGCAATCCAAACTATAAAACTACTTGTGTTACTAAAGAAATGCAGTAATATTACCACTCTTTAAGACAAATCATTTTGGTTTAGGTTTTCTCCCTCCTCCACACAGATTTTTCAAGTCACATTTTCACCCTTTTTTTTTGCAATTGTCAGTGAATTCTCATAGAAATTCTTAAAGTCCAGATTGCAGATTACTTATAAATAAATAATGAACTAAAATGAGTTGTCCCAAATAAAAAGAAAGGAAGAAGTGGGGAGGGTATGTTAAACCCTGCCTTGACAATTTACACTATTGTTAACATTAAGGACAAGTATTTTGTCCTTAACATTAAATATTAAATGCTCATGGCATTTCAATGAAAGAATTTATAAATATATCTAAAATTAAACTAGTTCTGCTGCAAGACACTGTCTACTGTCCCAAGAACAGCAGCCTACTCTCCGCTGTGTGGTGATGCTCACAGGGGTCCCAGGACCAGGGAAGAGACAAGAATGTTGACTCCATGTTTCAGAAGGCTTGATTTATTATTTTATGATATATATATATTATATTAAAACTCTACTAAAAGAATAGAAGAAAGGATTTCATCAGAAGGCTAGCAAGCAAGCAAGAAGAAGAATGACAACAAAAGGTTGTGTCTGATCGAGAGTCTGAGCCAGCTGTGAATGGCCATTAATCAGAAACAACTTCATGAGACCAATCACAGATCCACCTGTGGCATTCCACAGAAGCAGATAATCATTGTTTATATTTTGTTCCTGAGGCCTCAGATTCTCAGGAGAAAAAATCCTAAGGAAAGGATTTTTCATAAAACAAGTCTGTGACACAGCTGAATTAAGTTTTTTTTTTTTTTGATGTATGAGGAATCAAAGGGGGGGGGGAGGGGGAAGAGAAGAAAAAAAAAGAAAAGCAAAAGGAAGGCGGTGACATTTCAGGCACAACAGGAATCAAGGACTGGTTTAACTCTATCTACAGAAAAGTGCTGAGAAGAAAGATTTCCCAGGATAGATAAGGAAGAGTATATGAGCCTTCCAAGCACTTAGATATTGCCACAGCACCAGGGGTACAGATGAGCCACACTCTGCAAGGACACAGCTTCCAGTAGAAGGGAAAGCAGGAGAGGTACAGCTGCTGTTTCATAACATCAAACTTCATTAGGTTTTAGCCAAAACCCCTTTCATTATTGCTCTATAGGTGAGGCCATCTCTGCAAGAAGTGGTGTTCATTTTTACGTCTGTTAATTTCAAGGCACCTGCATCCTTTGAGAGATGCAGGTCAAAAAATTTCAATATTTATCTGCATTAATTCTGCTGTTACAGCTAGATAATAATTGTGTCTTAGGAATGAAGACCCAAAATATGATGTGGGAAAGACTAATGAAACTGGGGCATTTTTATGTATATATTTATATGTGTATCTTTAATACTCAGAGCAAGGAGGACATTCTCCCACATGAGGACCACAATGAGGCCTTTCCACCTAGGGGAGTCCCACTCAATTTGCTGAGCACACCTTGCCTGGAGAAGGAAAGTGCGTGTGGTGCCAGCGAGTCCTGTGCAGAAACCCCTGATAACGCACGCCGTGACAAACCCCCCACGCTGTGCAGCCACAGCAACACGGCCACCTCCTGCCTCATTGTGAATGCCCAGACTAGGCAAACAAGACTACTCACGGCTATTCAGGCAAATTTGGGCCACCATGATGGGAAAGGTGCAGAGGGAAAACATTATGACCCGAACTCTTTTGAAATAATCTGACAGTTGATAGATGAGCATCCATAAAATGACAAAGGATCCCTGTGTAAAGCCCCTTGCTACCAACATCTTCTCCCTGGGAAACTAATTACCCTGTACTGTCAGTGAAAATATCATTTTTCCGGTAATTATTTTCCCTTTTCAGTGACAAAATGACCACAAGAAGTCACCTCACCTCTAATTTTTTGCCATACTTAAATTAAAACCATCATGCAATACTATTCATGTGACTTTGTCTCACTTAGCTCCTTACATCTGTAGAAATAAGTAACACTAAGCAAATTCTAAATCACCAGGAATGTGTTTTTATGATGCTGATTTCCAATTGCTGTTTGCTCTGTGGGCACTGCGAAAGGCAGCTGAGACAGCAGAGTTTATCTCTAGGCTGCTGTAGCAGTAGTGAGAGAGGGGTAATTGTTGGATGGAAGTTGCTAAAGGCAAAGTGTTATCTATCAAAATGAGTTTTAACAAATACCAGGTGGTGCAGTTTTCTTCCTCAAGTGCTGGATGTGATTCCCTTTAGTTAAACTTACAATGTAAATCTGTCTTTACAATTCACTTGTGTAAAAAAGCAGAGAAGGTCCTAATCCAGCCTGCAGGTGTAGTTAATTCCAACCCTTGGGAGGCTATGATCCAAAACCATTACAAAATTTTAAGTGTTACTTAACTTACATGTATTATCTAATTTACATGATGCTGCAAGATTTACAGATCTTGAAAGCTGAATTTGACTCCAAAAAGTGTTTCTAGGACATAAGTAATCAAATTAAGGTGTATTGTTTCAGTTTTGTTTTTTCTTTTATTACAAACCATTGCTGAATCTGTCAGATTCTATAAATCTATAGAAATAAATAACACTAATTCTGAAACTTAAGCCTCAGAACAGTTTTTACATTCATTAGTGCTAGAAGAAAATCAAGGTTTTTTCTACAGAAGAAAACAATTTATTTGATTACTCAAAATTATCTGCTCAACTCAAAGTTTTAGTGATACTCTTGAGGTTATCATAAGGAAAATTGTTTAGTATAATTATCCAGCATCTAACCACAAAGGCATATGGGCAAAAGTTTCCTAAATTACTTGACAATCCATTAAGCATTAGCTGTCTAAAAAAAAAAAAAAAAAAACGAAAAAAAAAGAAACAAGGTGTACCTCAGCTAAGTGTAAAAAGGCATTACACTCAGCCACAGAATCTCACATTCAAGGATTATACAAACTGTCATGGACTGAGTAGCCAAGCAGGTAGGACAGGAAAACTGGAGTGATTGACCAAACCAGAGGGAAAGATCTGCTGAGACAAGGAGCATCTTTTACCTGCTGACCCATTCACTGTGGCCACAAGGATCCCACTCTACAAAACTATTACTCCAGCTAATAACTGATAAATCCTGTTGTAAAACTTGCTTTGATTTTAGAATACGCACACAGCACCATTTGAAGAGGAAATTAAATTACCAGGGTCAGCAATTCACTGTTGTTAAAAAAAGCCAAGGTCAGAGGGAACCTTCTGATGACTAGGTTCAATTCAAAATTTAGTTCTCTCAAACAGTGGGACTGAAGTTTTCATGTTGTTAGCATAATGTGTCAGTCTGGAATCTCCCAGTCACTGCATTTCATGTTCAAGTTGTTGTCAGCTTCCCCTGGGTAACATTATCATCTCCAGTAAATATTTTCACATGATCTACTAAAGACAAAAGCCTCTGTTTCCCTGTATAATTTCTTCTGTGTTGCAGAGCACATTGAAAAATCACCATTCTTACCACCTCTGGGAAAAAGCCTTATTTCTTGCTAGAGCTTTTTTCAGCAGGGAACAATAAGCAAGAAAAAGAGAAGAGCTTTTCTGTTCATTTCAGTCTGTGCCATCTTTGTATGACTCAGGATATAAAGTAACTCAAATAGTGAATGTCACACAGCTGTGCACCACAGCAAGTGAAATAATCAGCTCCAATAATGTTTGGAGAGACTTATTTTTAGTGGAAGAAATATCAGCTTTTCAGGTTTCTTATGCTATTACTCAAGCATAAGGATCAACTCTGTGTTGATTATGAGTAGTTAAAAATGTAACAAAAAATGCTCATTTGAAACATTTCACCCATAAAAGTAAACTTGGGAAAAACCCAAGGAACTTAAGCAAATATGCAATATAGTATCTGCAAGAACATTCATCCTAGGAAAGGGAACCTGTTTAGGCAGCCAAATCAAACTCCCATCAGTTAAGTCTAATTTGTTCTTCACATCTCCAGTTACAGCTTCTCCTTAGGAGGAAACTTCAGTGATCTCTAACCTCATGTTACAGCCCTGCTCACCAAGACCTCACACCTGCATGGGACAATCCATTCTTTTAACTCACCACTCGTTGAGGGTTCTGGGTCTGACAGCACCATCCTTGCTCCAGCAAGAGTCAGCTAATGGACACTGCTGGCAGGGAATTTAATCTAAATTAAGTTTCACATGGGCTTTGCTCTGTTAAAGAAAGACCACCCAGATAAATACAGTGTAAACAGCAAAGTTGATTCTCTGCTTATGCCAGAGAATCCATGAACCAAGAGAGGTGAAGCCTCTAAGTCAAGCAGCTGCAGAATTGTTCTGAAGCCCTCTTACAGATTCTGAGTGGTGAAGAAAAATGCCAGTGCCCAAAGGATTCTTTCAAGTTTCAAGGACAGGTTTGTCTTTCTTCATTAAAACTACTAAGGGTTTTATTCAAAGTGGGTAGAGAGCAATACAATACAAGAGCAATAAAAGTTTTCAGCCACACAATACACTATCTGCTGCAACAACAATTACTCAAGTAGAAAGAGTATCTAATCTTCTCTTATTTTGTATGCACAAACACACAAATCCACAGATACATCTTTGAGCTACACACAGGTAAATAATTCAAACTACTTTCCACAACTATTCATGAGTTTAAAGTAAAAAAAGAAAGCACATTACAGATATTCTTTTTCGTTTGCTTCA
The DNA here is from genome assembly GCF_035770615.1 of Melospiza melodia melodia. Classification (NCBI taxonomy): domain Eukaryota; kingdom Metazoa; phylum Chordata; class Aves; order Passeriformes; family Passerellidae; genus Melospiza; species Melospiza melodia. The sequence continues at coordinate 31,147,085 of NC_086198.1, forward strand.
ACCAAAACAAAAAAAACCCAAAACAAAACAAAACAAAGAAACCCCACCAAAACAAACAAACAAACAAACCAAAAAAACTCAAAACCACAAAATCAGGTTTTACACCTTCTCTCATAACTAAAAGATTAACTTAAAATTTATTTTCACTGAGAATTGAATGAGAAACTGAATTTTAGGGTCTAAGTTTCTGCATTTGCCAAACGTGAACAGAACAAAACCAATAAAAAGAAGGTTGGATTGCATAAGGCTTTTAGCATGAGAGATCACATTGCACTACACCTCTGCTAAAGCCAGACAGTAATTTAGTTCCAACTTTAGTAAAATTTTTCACCTCAGTAGTGTAAGCATTTCACACCTTGCCTAAAGTATCCATAACCTTCAAAGGGAAAAAAAATCAATGGAAACCTACTTCCTGCTGCCTGGACTGTAAAACAGAGGTGCCTTTTCTTGGCCTGGTTGTTTGCCACCCAGTAGAAAGCACTAAAAATTGCTTTTCACGAGGCATTTGATATAACTAACATCAAGACCAAGTTTGATATAACTACCATCATACTAATACTACAATTACCATATTTGATATAACTACCATATATAACTATACTATATATAAAAATATAACTATCAAGTCAAAGAAAGCAGAATGCAGAGCCCCATCATCAGCCATACTGTACTTTATTTAAGAAGCAACACACTTAAGTGGGAGCTAAGAGTATACAGTTAGAAGTACAACATGATACTGTTTTATCTTCTGTGTCAATGAAAATAAAAGCCCAGTGAATGAAGAAATGTGTTTACTTTTAAAGAGTGCTGGTTTTAGCTAGAAATTGGTTATTGGTTAATACCAGCTATGCTTCACAGTACCACATCAGACCTCAGATGACTGAACACAAAGAAGAAAAATTCCATCTGCACAATACTGATTGTGATATAATTATCACAGGATGGAAATGTCTTCAAAACAGAGACTGCTCTCACACCTTGAAAAACTAAAAATGTTATCTGCAAACACTGCAAAGTCCATTGTAGAAAACACCACAGCAATTTTAGTAACTATTCATCAGCAAATTTTGCCAGTGTTACCTGGAATGGTTAGAGTCAGACTCAAGGTTCCAGGATTAAAGAGCATAATTTTTGCCTTACATGTCAAATACATATTTTACCCAATCTTCAATGAATTTTCACTACACTAGAAATACAATTTGTTAGAATAGAGTTCTTCAGGGTGTAACAGACGCTAAACTTGAGCCAAGGCAAGGCTTAAAACTCTCTCTGTTGAACAGGGAGGCATGATACGGTGAATAGGTAAGTTTTGCAAAAAGTCACAAAATGCTTCTTTTTGTCAGAAAGTCTAACCAGCTCAAAGCACACATCCTGTTTACACTAAATTGATTTAAAACCTTATAATTGTATAGATCCCATGGAAACATGAAACAAGGGGTTTTTCCTGTGATGGGGAAAAAAGAGGTTTACATATCATTCATTAAAATACAATGGGAAATTAAAATGGAGGCAATAATTTACCAGACTGGAAATTTAACAACTGGGCAGTGTAGTTCTGTGACAGGTCATGACTTCAAGAAAATCACCTTATTAACTTACTTGGCCAAGGGCCAAAGAAAATAACTTTAATCCTTTGGAACTTGATAATCCGATCTATAACCACAAGGGCAAAATCTGCATGTGGATTTTCCACAATTCTAGCTACATGGACTATTATCCTAGCACAACGGGGAACTACAAAAGGCTGATCCACAGCCTAAAGCTAAATGTTTAAATATGCCTTCAATACTTGTCTGGGAGATGGGATCTATTCCAAGAAAAAGTGATCCTCTCTCTGGGAGGAAAAAGAAAAATGAATCTCCAAGGTTTGGCAGGATTTACACATGTATTTCTGAAAGGTGCCACAGCAAGATTTGGAAACTCTTTGAAACCTTTTTAGAGATCACCTGTGGCCTAGAATTTGGCCTCTCCAAAGCAGATGGTTCTCAGTAGTCCTTGCACAAAAAATAAAATTGGGAGGTTCTTTGTTGTGTTGTTTTTTGATTTGGTTTGCTGGGATTTTTACAATAAAGACTGTAATACACAAGTCCTTAGACTAAAATCCACATTCTAGGAAAAAGCCCCAAAAAACTAACAACTCAATCTGTGTAAATTTTGTTGAATGAAACATTAAGTCAAATTTAGTTTTGAAGTTTAACTCCCTTGAATGGCAGGTGATGGAAAGAACCCTCTCTGAGTTTACAGCCCTTATAAAAGTCACATTTCAGAGATCAGAACAAACAGAGAAAAAAAAAAAAAACAGTTACAGAATGAGTTGGTGGTGGCCCTGAAGAAGTTATTTCTGACAGAGATTATATTATGAAGATCAGTGAATTACTGCAGTAACTGCGCTTACAAACTCAACACAGAAGACAGAGTGCATAATGCTGATGAACTGGTGCCCTCTGAAAGTCACACTCTTAATTCCAATATTATTTAGTAAATGTTAACTATATCCAAGCGGTAGAAATCTCTTTCAGTGTAAATCATAAAATCATAGCAGCTATTTAAGAACTCAAATGTATAGTCTCTGGCCCTTTCTTCCATAAAACACATTTCCATATAATTTAGACACTCTTAAAAGATTCAGGGTCCATTTCCTCTTTTTTTTTTTTTTATGCCCCATGATCCAAATTTTAAATTCTGCTCTTGTTACATTAATAGACATCACCTACCCAAAATATTGAAATTGCACATTCATGGTATCATTGGCTCTTAAGAGACCCAAGTGGGACCCCAAAGACAAGTCCTGGCATGCAGGTAATGAAGGTGGTAGCGGTTTTCAAATATGATCTCTTTAAAAGGAGAAAACAACACTTAATTACCCAGGCAATTAACTGCTTGTCTTTACTCATTAACAGCCTTCCCCAAAGGTAACCCAGCTCCCCAACATCTCTATGTAAGTGTTCCCAGAAGCTGGAGGAGTTTGAACACATTTATACATACTGTGGATTTCTCCGTGTCCAGCATGCGTTTTTGTGACATTAGCAGTGATAGTCCCTTTGTGCAAAAGTCCGATGTGCCCACCCCATTGCTGACTCAAAAACACATGGGAAAAATTAACTGGAGCCCTAAAATCTAACTACTGTGTGTGAGAGACAATGAAGATGTCCTGTTTGAGGCTTCAATTAAAGATCTCAAGTCTATTTCAGGTACCCAGGTAAAAGCTGTTTCCATCATCAGATCCCATCACTTGACATCATCTACTTTATTGCATTTAACCTGCTGAATACTTTGGCACTTCCAAGTGGAGCTATGATCCATCTTAAGCATTATCAGAAGATCTAAGACAATAGCTGTTGTGACTTCCTGCTTTTTCAAAGGCTATCTTGTTGCTTACTGAAGTTTTGAACTTCTTACAGGTAAAATTCTGCAGAGAAGCATTCCATCATTTTCAGTGCAATGATACTGGAATTGCAGTTTTATACAGGAATCTCACATTTCCCTGTCCCTGAATATACAAAATGCAGTTTCTCCTGGTTAGATTATGGGAACAGATGTGCTACATCAGACCCCAAGTCACACTGGGTCCAGCACCCTGTCTTCCATAGCAGCCAATGGTGGAAAATTAAGGGAAGAGTAAAGAACACATCATCAACAATCTGGGTCTTAACGACTTCCTAAGCCAGGGGCTCCAATATTGCTCTTAAAAGCTGTGGAAAAATGCTCCCTGGACTTCCTATAAACACTTTGATATAGTCATTGTTTCACATCCACTGAAATAAATAGAGATGAGTTCAAAGAGGTATTTAAAAAAAAAATCACATCCACCAAAATCTTGCTGTTAGTTAATCTTTCTCAGGTGACACGGTAAACAAGTCTTCTCTCTTTGGCTTCCTCACACCATCTCTCAGATAAACCTCTCTAAATAAATGGACAAACCTTACCTACTTTGATTTACAAAGAGGAAAAAGAAATTTAAAAAACCCCAACAACTACAGCAAAAACAAAAAAAAACAGGAAAAAATTCTCCTTTGCCTAACCAGGTTGCTCCCCATATAATATCCTCTGAAGGAAAGCTGCATATTCATTTTTCATGGAATCATTTGAGGAGACTGAGCTGTGGGACAGGGACCTGGATCTAGGACAAGGTGCAGATTTGGGATTTTTTTCTTTGCTTTTTCTATAAGACAAAGCTAAAAAGGGAGACAGGCCTTTCCTTCCATTAGGAGAGCTGAGAAAAAAAATCCTTGGGTATTAAGTAATTCATCTCAGAGTTGTCCACCATCATTTTCCCTCTCTAGACCACACAAGGAAAAAGGCATCTTAGAGCAAAAGAGAAATGCTGGTAGATGTCAAACATTTAGAGGAGAAGATCACAGGCTGCAGTGGAGATGGCAGGGCTGTGAGCAGTGCCAAGAGCAAGTGATGCATAAAATCATTAAATGTGAAGGGCTGGGCAACAGTGCCTAGACTTATCTGGAAGTTTAATCAGAGAGAAGAATTGCAAAAGAAAGGAATAGAGATGGCTGAAAGCCGCAAAGTTATGTGTTTGACCTTTTTGTAACAAACTCCCAGTTCTCCCCCCAGCCACAGAGAGGGAAAAAAAGAACAAAAGAAAAGAAAGGCCAGGTAATCTCAGTGCATTCTGGTGCTTATTATCAAATGAGTATGCACTTATTTGTAGCTGACTTTCTTGGGAATGCAGTTGTGACTAGGGCACAGGCTGACAGCTGTTTACTCAATACTGTCTCCACTAAGAGAGACCAGCTTTCAATTCTTAGCTTATAGAGAGCTTTCTAGAAACCAAACAACAGACCAAACAACCTGTGTCTGAGTCAGTACATCAATGGAAGGCTTTAGATTTCAAAATTCTGCAATGACATATAGTGATTTCATGCTGCAGGACCTGTATGTAAGGCAGGCTATATCCCTTCTTCCTACTCTGAGGAGCTCCTTGGGTGACTGAATCTCACCAAATCCTTCAGGAAAATACAGTGGGCTCTCAATGGACACAGCCTATGAAGGAGACCATATCACCCTTGGAGAGGTGTAAAATCCTGTCTATCTCTCAGCTCTATGAAGCTCCCTGTGGCCACACTGGGGAATAAACGACACATGAGTTTTGCCATTCTGATCTTTGAATGAGATCCAGTCCTGCTCAAAAGAAGTTGTTAAAGGCCCATCAAGGCTAAGTGTTGTATTGCACTAAGTGGTTTCTTTAGTTATTGTTTTGCACTGGGTGATTGGTATTTTGCACTGAAATCATGTTTGTAACCCATGGTTTTCCCTCCCTCCCTGTAAGTCCTGGCACTGGTCTTGTCCTGGGTCAGTCTCTCCCCTTGCCCCTCCCATCACCTGTATCCCATTGGCTGTGGCCCCTCTCCTCCACCCCCATTCCCCTGGGTTTAAAATCTCTCAGGACGAGACCCTCGGTCTTTTTTCCCTCTTTTCTCTCTCCCAGACCTCCTGCAGTTGTTCCACAGTAAACACGGGACGTTCATCCCAGGGAAAAAGAGCGCCTCCAGTCTTTTCCTTTTGTCCTTGTGAGATTGTGAATGGCCAGGGGTCCTGCACTAGCTGGATCAGACCCCCTAAAGGCCACAGGTCAATCTCACAGCTGGTGCCCAGTGGGACATAATATAGCACAGCAGCTTGGCTGGCTTTCTTCCAGATGGAGGACCTGGCCTGAGACAGAGTGGCTTAAAATGGTTGCTGTTGAAATCAATATGTGTTCTGCTCATCCTTCCTCATTCATTCAATCAGCTGTTTACTTCCATGCTTCACACACTTTACACCTTGGCTTAATCTTTTCCTGTTGAAAGAACCAGCTTTATAAAACTCCAGGCAATATGTTCATGCAGCAGTGCAATGGAGTTTAAAGGAAAAAAAAAAAGGTGTCTTGCAGGTCAATGAGTCTTCCTGAACACCAAAAAAGGTGTAGAAAAACAGCTGACGAGCTGAAATTAAACCCTCTGATGTGGGATATCTAAATATACCTTTAAATGCTAACATTTGTCCAGACAGCCTGTTTCTCCAGCGCTCTGTTAGCTATGGGTCTTACTGATAGAGACAGTGAAAGAGCACTGCTCATGTTCAGCTCCAAATCACAAACTGCCACCACTGCAACCAGCAGAGGCATAGGGAAAGCTGCTTCCCCAAAATCCAGCACAGAATTGGATACTGACCATCTAGCACTTCAGTAGAAAGGACTGCCTTTACCTTGTAGACCCAGAGCCCTAACAGCTGGACAAAAAGACTTCAGATTCTTACAAGAGGACAAGGCTTCTAAGACACGGAAAAAAGAAAAAAAATTAATTTTTTTACACATAAATAGGCATCTATGTACAAGACTAGATTAATGAGAGTCACAAGAACAAGTTGGACAACATGCCCATCTTGCAGAGGAATTTGAAGTGGTTTGTTGCAACTAATCTTTCACAGAAATGTGAGGGGATGCACAAATTGTGAAGTGTCCACAGGCTCTTTGTCAAGTGGCATATTCATATCAATGGCCTTTGAAAAGCCTTTCATAAACCCAGGGATAAACACAAAGGGCTTAATCCCTCTTGCTTCCCCCAACATTTACACAAGTGGTTGATATGCAGCACTGGGTCTTTTGGAGGGATCTGATTTTCAGTGTCAGAAGAGTTAAAATTTGGAGGCTAATAAAACTGGGAAAGATCAACTGAGACTTCTGGGGGCGAGGGGGGGTTGCTTTTTAATATTTTGAGGGATCTTATTATACTACCACCCTAAGGGATACTCTATAGAGACATGTTTGGGAATGCCAGGGTTAAGTTAGACCTCAATTTCTCCCTCTCTCTTTTTTTTTTTTTTTTTTTTTGCTAAGTAACACTATTTGACCTCTTTTCACCAGCCATGTTTTACTCATTCTTTTGGGGTCTAGACTGCAAATCTAGTCCATCCAGACAAAAAGCACAGTTTTTTCTCCCTTTTACAGGATAACTGGCATCATCCCCAATCCTAGGTGCCGAGATGACCCCAAATCAGTTGTGTCTTCTGCTGGGGGTGCTGTCCTGAGCCTGGCTTCACATCCCAGCTCTGAGCACAGGGCGCCAAGTGGGTTCTGTTTGGTCACTGGCTCTCGCTGCAGCTGTGCTGATTGCTCAGTGGGGAACATGTCTATTCTCACAAAGAGTTTAACAAATTAACCATGAACAAAGTAGACTGGAAATGACATAGATTAACACATGCTGTGTCATGCCAAGAAGCAGCTTGTCAGATTGTTGTTTTCGCAAATCTGAAAGGAAAATTCCCAGGACCCCCTAAATATATGGAAATATTTCCATGTTTAGCTGTGTTGGAAAAGAACACAATCATTGCTGAGGAGAAATAAAAAACAGCCCAGAAAAAAAAGTAGGGTATAACAAGGCTCCCAGGAAGCATTTGCTGCACAAACAAGATCAAACACAGGGAAGAATCTTCTGTCTTCGTGTGAACTCCACAACCAAATGAGATGCTAAGAATGAATTTGGGGGTCACCCACATGTATTTTGTTAACAAGCGTGGGGAAGGCCCAAACCTGAAAGTTTACAGATGTTTAGTGCTCTTTGCTCTTATCCATGAAGGAGCAGCTCCAGGCACCCTCCTGGCCTTAACATGAAATGGGTGTCTGCATTAGCCCTCAGTGTGCCTTTGTCTGCAGCACACCTTCTGGGGAAAGGGCACGGGGGGCTGGGTACAAAATAGCCCAAATCTCTTCAAAGCAAAACAAACAAATGAACCCAAAACATGTTGACAAATGTCTGGTACTGTTTGATACTCTCTAGCTGGTTCCTGCTGCAAAATAGTAAATTGTCATGCCGGGTTATCTTAATTTCGTTTACATGACCCCGTTAGGAGGTTCCTTAAATTCTACATCATCTGGTAGTGCTACTCTTGGTACATGCATACATCAAAAGTTAGATGGGAAAAAGCTGAAAACCACCCTGAAAACAGCCAGGATTGCATACATTTATTAAATCCATCTATTAAGAATGAAGCCATTGGGTTGTTTTAGGCTGAAGGGAAACAGGGAAAAAGTCTAACAGCAGAAAAATTCTCTTGTAAAGATGAAAGAAAACACCTGCTCCAGTAGGCATTGTTAATGGGATTAGATCCAACAGGATTAGGCTGCAGCAAGGAAGACTCACCTCAGATGTGAGCAAAAGGTTTCCAATAGGAACCAAGAACAGGCTGCCATCACAGGCAGTCCTGTGCAACAGATTGGGTAGGATCCTGTAAGGATCTGCCTTGGGTCTGACAATTTGACTACATCATCTCCCTTGCAGCCCTATTTGTTTCTATGATTTTATCAAACTGAAAGAGTAAAAACTCCACACTTTTATAGAAAAAACATAGTCAAAACACTTAAACAAAAAGCTGCAAGTGAAAGAAACAAAGACAAAATCTTCAGAATTGAAGCCATCAGTTATGGCCGATGGCAGCTGTCACAGTAAATTATTTTGATTCTTGAAATGCACTAAATTCAAACTATTACTGATGCTAAGGATACAAGCCCACAAGCCAATAGGATGCCAGGTAGTCCCAGTCCCTGGGGACCTGATCTCTGACTAATTAACTGTGATCAGCAGAAGCCTTGGTTCAGGATCTGACACATTCTCTCTGTGGTGAGCACCTGCCATGGCTCACTGATCCTCCCAGGAACACGGAAAATACCTCTTGGAAACCTCACTATTAGAAAGGTTTTAAACAAGGAAACACCAACACAAAATAAAAGTCAACCAAGCCTCAAAGTCCTTTGTTAGCTGGGAAGAGCACAACAATGTAGATTAGCATTTCACAGATCACACTGGGAAGTTTGAAGCCACAGCCCTTTGCAGCAGCACAACTGCTACAACTTGGCTTGTGCTTTATGGTAAGTTTTACTGCCCAAATATAAAATGTGCCCAAAGACTCAAGAGCAGACGGGGGCCCTCTGGCGCCAAGGCCTCGGCCACCGCCCTGGCAAAGGTCCCTGGGGCTGCCCCGTTTTAAACACACCAAGATGGCTCAAAGTCTCTGCAAAGTATCTTAAATATGCTGGTCACATGCCATTAGTTTACTTTTGGGCCACATACCATGCAGATACAAACCTAGAATTTGCATCTCAAATGCCCATTTACCATCTCCTCGCCAAAGACAATTTTGAAATAAATGGGTTTACTTATAGGATTGCAGGTTTCTCCTTTGAACAGAGCTTGGAGGCTTTGACTCACCTGTGCACCTCAGAAGAGTTTCATCAGTATAGTGGATAAGTGTTTTCATCTACCACAGTATTTGATTACAACACACAAAGAAGCAATATTTTACACTGTCTCATTTATGCAAGGTGAAAACAAATGTATTCTGCTGATGGTAACCTCCTGTGTTAGTCTTCCCTTATGAATGAGAAAGCTAAAATTACTCAGGAGTGTACTTGGTGCACGGGTTCCCTGAACTTATTTCTTGTCTTTCATTATCAAAGAAGTGAAGAAAGCGAAACAGTTTGGAGAAGGTCATTTTGATGCTTTCTTTAATATCAATTCCTACCCTTGCTGCAGCTGTAACTGCAGTGTTTTTTGTTTTGGAGGGAGGGGTGGCAACTAGTAGCTACAGATTTATCTTTTCTTGTCAAATGCAGACCATATTTTATTTTGCAGAATGAGGAAAAACATCTCTCAACAGTTTCTAGTGGCTGAGGGCTTCCCAATTTGAGGAAAGCAGGGCAATTTCACAGGACATTTCAATCTAACTGCACATTTGGACTATTAATGTAGAAGTTAATGAAAACAAGGCCTAAAAAATAGGAATCATCAGCAAGTCATCGTTTTAGATATTCTTGGATTGAATAATTTATTGTTTTCATCAGCCTGTTGCCAGAAGAAAACACACTGTGCTACCCTTTAGAGAACAAATACATTTTTCTCAGAAAATCAACATCTACAGAATCCCAGAGTAGGGAAACCTGAAAGGTAACCATTTGGAAAGGACAAGAGCAAAGTAAATTAAAATTTCATCAATTGGACAGAGAGTTTCATCTGACAGCTGTATTTGGTATTACTCCATTTCCTGATGTGTTTGAACTTGCCTTTTGAACTCACCAGAGAAGGTCATATGAAGTACCAGCAGCAAAACCCACTGAAAATACAGAGCTGTCCTTTGGCTTTCATATCAATCATCAGCTGATTGTAGCTTCTGAAAAAACACCTCCATAGCTATTGATTACTTGGGCAATTTGTAGACACGTTTGGAACATGTGAAAGCCCAGAAGAGCAGGCACACAAGGGTGTGTGTTTTCAGGTGGCCAAACCTTTCTTCCATTTGTTCTTGCTATAGCTAAACCCGAGTTTACTAGCTGACACTGTTTTTATGAGTGCCACACATCACAGCATGTGAAGGAGTTGATCCCTTTTTAGACTCCTGACATAAAGGCTAAATTAATGACAGCCACTGGAAATAGAATAAACACTGGCAGTGATGGAATGGAGAAGAAGACAGGGAACCAGTGCTGAGAAACTACTGGGATACATCCTTACACCTTACACATGGCAACACGCAAACTGGTATATCCAATGAGACCAAAGATCTACATGCTTTGGCACTTTATGTTAGCAGCCTATTTTAGCCATGTCAGATCAAGCTAAGAAATAATATCCTAGGATTTCCTACTACAATTCCAATGCAGAGGCTGACTCACACTCCTCAACATGTGGATTTTGCTGCATTTTCAAAAATACAAATAATTCATGGCTAATTAAGAACAGGGTTGGACAATGGTTTTTAATAGGTCCTAGTTGAATATAGAGAGTATATTTCTCAAGGAGCTCACACCAGCACATCACACCACCAGAGTGGAGTGAATTGTGTACCTACTCTGACTTTTTAAAGAGTCTATGGATATAGACGGCAACTGGCCAGGTTCTCTGTGGCCTGTTTGAGAATAACCTAAAGCTTGAGGCTTATATTATTTTGATCAAGACACTACTGTTCCTTTTTTTTTCCAAAACCAACAAAATGCCTTAGGCTTTCTAGCTCTGCAATTTGACTTAATTTAATTTATATTAAAGAGAAAAGCGTAACTTCATCTGGCTGGCAAAATTTCTTTCTATTTCAGAGTATTTTGCATCTCTGCCAAAGACAAAACAAAACAGCATCCCACTGCATGATGTCCTTTCTCCTTTATTCACTTTGTCAATGCAGGTGGATTTCAAGGGATGCTGAGAGCATGACTGGTAGGTTTCGGGTTTTATCTGCCACTCATGACATGACGATTTTTTTTTGCAAGACAACACGGAACACATGTTTATCTGAGTGTATTAGGTGTGGAGTGCATTGGAGCCTTTTTCTTGTGGCCCGGGATATGCTTCAAACTTACCTAAAGAGGCAGAAAGGAAAGGAAAGGAACAAAAGAAGGTTTGAAGGAATGATGAAGTGCCTCTGAATTTACTCAGTAAAATATGGACATTTGCTTCTCTTCAGCGGGAGCACAGTTTTGGACACCCTGTGATGTGGTGAGGTTGAGTTGTGCATGCTTTTAGCCAGCTTGGGGTGCCAAGGAAAGAGACATGCCAAAGAATGGGAGTATTCCCCTCCATTTGTGAAACTATTAATTAGCCATTTGGACAGCAAATTTAACCAATACACAAACTTTTGCTGGGACACAGGTTTGTTTTTAAAAAAGTAGGAAAAGAAAACAGAAAAAGGTCCTTTCTCATGCTCAACTCCTTAGAAAGATGCAAGATGAAAAGAAAAAGGAGGGGAGAGCTTTGCATATTCTGGTCTTGTCCAATTTCATCTGGTGTGTCTTTAAGAACAGCACCGCTGGAATGGGAGCTCTCTAACATGATTGATAGCTTCTCCTGTTATCTGCAAGCTGAAAATTCAGAAAGCGGGTATTTTTTTCTTAGGCCTCACTGCTTATTGGTTCAAGAGTTATTTCCACTTTGCTGCAGAATTGATTTGCAACAGCAGCATATGAGTTTGTATATTTTTCTCACCAAGCCCATCATGAAGTATCCTGCAGTAAACATCCAGTGGCATGATGGATTGTGGAAATGAGAGCATCACGACTTTGTTTTCCATCAAAGACTGGGATAATTGTCATTAACTTCTGCAAGTAGTGGAGCATCTGCATCCTTGCTCTGGATGTCTGCATTTCACCAAGCATATTACACAGCATATGTACAAAGCATATACCACCACCATGCTAATTTATTTTCCTTCCAAGCAGGAAGCCAGACACCTTTCTTCAGAGCAAGCTGTCTTAATCCTCAAGCAAAAAACCCAAAGACAGGCTTCTAGGCTGCATGTTGAGTTGTTCTGATTCACAAGGTGATGGCAGATTGCTGATCTTTTCTCTGTTTGAATTCATCCTTCCAGAAAATGGGTACTGATGAAAGTTGCCATAGGTTGGTTTATATTTTGGTGGGTGTTTTTTTTTTTAGTTATTATTAGTTTTGGTTTGTTTTGGCTTTGTAGAATTTTTTGAGTTTCTTCTATGTTTTAATGGATTCCAGTCTGTTTTGGCTTTGCGGGGGTTTTTTTGTGTGTAATGGGGTTGGGTTGTTCTGCATTTTTTGTGGTTTTTTTTTTTTTTTGGAGGGTGGGGATTGTTTGTTTGTTTGTTTGTTTGAATTTGGCCTATTATAGAGCATTTATTGATTTTTCATGAATATCACTGGAATCAACACAGTACTTCTAACACTACAACAAGAACTATCACTCAATTTTTCTTCTATATCGACAATTCCTTGTTGGTCTTATCCAAACACCACCAGCTTCAGCAATGCATTTAAATACAAGATCAACATCAAGCATGAACTTATGCAACAGGACACAAGTCCTGTGAGGATGACAGTTTCTTTCCTGCACAGGATGTAGGAACATTAACATGAATGACTGTTGCTCCAGAATACGCTACAATTCTTTTCATACATCTCGGAATTCTTCTGCACTAACATCCATTTCAACTGCAGGGGACTGTCTTGTTGCTTCTAACCCTTTATTGACAACAGAGTCAGATGGAATGACTGGCCAGAGCACTGCTGCTGGATCTGACCCCATGAGCAAACATGCTCTCACCTTGAAACAGCAGCTTTTAAGTCAAGATACTGTTCAGTCCTCCTGCTTCAGCTGTTTGTGCTATTCCTTATAAGAATTCTTTTTTTTTTTAAAGTGAGAATATAAAGAAAAACAGATTTCCACCCCATTCCTAAGGAAGATGTCCCATGAATATGTATCCTGTTCTTTGGATGTGGCTCTGCATCAGCAGTGGAGGTACTTGAAGCCACTGGAGGGAGAAATCCAGGGTTCATGAAGGTTAACAAGCTGTTCACCCACAGAACAATTTCTTCAGGTTAAGACTAGTGGGATCTGTATGGTCAGATAAGGAAGAAGACTCTTAGGCTGCCTGATATGACCCATGTTTTTGTATTTTCTGTGTGGATAAAAAAAAAATCATTAACCTGATATCTTTGACGAGCAGTAAGCAAATTTTAAGTACATGTCCATCCATCAATTCAGACAACCCAAGAGGAATTCCTTTTCTCTAACATCAGTACTGGCACATCTGGCTTAAAGATCCCTCTAGCCTTGCATAGGGATGTATTAAGTAAAAACACCCAATTGTCACACAAAGCAAATGACGCACCTGCAGAGAAAGCTGGGGAGAGGAGAGGAAGCCCACTTGCCATGTCAACAGTTCAAGAGCTACATTCAATATGAGAAAGACTGACAAGAAATGCAGACTACCAGCTGAGGTGAATAAACGGATACCCAAGGAAAGATTGTGACCAAAAGAGCTCAGGATTTTGCTTCAGGCTTAGACAGGAATGCAGAATTCAAGCTAAATACAGCAACTTATTCCACTTATGTCTAGCAAAACAAGCAGACAGATCAATTTTCTGGCTACAAGTGACCTTTTTAGCTATTTAAATATGAACTTCTGTTCACATTTGTGTGCAAATTGTTTTTCTAAACAACAAAGATTTGTAATTTATTGAAAATAATCACAGAACTTTTGCATCTCTATCTTGTCATGTTACTCCCTGCAGCAGGTAGAGTCCTTTTTCAGCTTCACTGCAAATAAACTCCATTTGCCAGACCAATGGAGATGAAGCCCCAAACTCCTTTCATAGCTCTTATTAATGCTCTCTACTGCAGAAATCTCACATATTTCACAAATACTGAGGAAAAGACACTTTGGGGGGAGTTTCATGCCTACCAACACAGAGTTCAGCCTGGAGAGAGAAACTACAAAGCAGAGTACCCAGCAAAGGCACAGGGACCATGACTAAGCTGAATTGCACTTACTCAGTAGCAAGGTTTAGTTCAAAAAAAGTAAGAAAAGAACAAAGCAAGGGAGAAATATGAGGGGTTTTTTCACAGCCTGTTCATGAACAAAATCATATTTTGTTAATCAGGACCAATTTCGGTGCATTCTGCCACAAAAATTGAGTCACAAACCAAAGCCATGTTTTTGGATGTAACCTCTGTACCAACACTGTTTATAACCTCACCACTGTCCAGAAACTATAATAGAAAAAAAAAAAGAAACTCATCAGAAACATTTCTATGGAAGCAGTCATGCAGGGAAAAAAATCCCTCCTACCCATATCAGGACCTTATTTAGTTCCTTTTAAGCATTTGCAAGTCTTTGAGTATGTAGACATCCCATTACCCGTATTTTAACTGTGTCCCCAGCCCATCCTAAAACTCTGACCATGCCCAATAAGCTTCACTGTAAAAGCCACAGAAAACCCCCACAGACTGGAATAAAAAGCTGGCAGCCTTAGATTGCATGCATCATCACAGCATCGGCAGCTGCTTCCTCATTCAGATGCAAAGCAGTAAATCTAGGAATGCTGCTGCACACATATCATGTGCTGGGGAGGAAACAGGAAAGAACAGAAGCTTTGGCATGAAAAATGAGATGCTGACCAGCAGAAAGTTCCTGTCTACCTAAGAAAGCTTCAGCAGTGCAATAACTGCTTCCCATTTTGAGGAATTTAGTAGTGCTTGAGCGGCTCAGCCCTTCTAAGTTGTTCTGCTTGTACTCAAATCTGCCAACATCACAATGCAGCCCCAAGCACGCAGCCCATTCATTCTCAGTTACCATTTTTACAGAGATATTTTGATACAACTGAAGAGAAGTGACTGTCAGAATATCTGAAAATTTTTCTGCAGGTGCTTTTACAAGCAAAACTTTAAAAAGCTTTCACTTAAGGAAAGTTGCATCCCCTCTTTACTCAAAAATCTGGCACATGGCCATAGACCACCTGAGGTGCTTAACTGAGCAGGGGAAATTTTAATTTCTTCTCTTACCAAATAGTACTTAATAAGTGTACAGATAAAATGTAGAGATCAGTGGCAGAACAGGAGCAGACAGACAGAGGCACCCTTGTGGTATTTCTTGTCTGAGGGATTAGTGAGGTTGTGTGAATTGCAAAGCTGATAAACAATTCCATATTTATTGAAATATCAAGTCAAAAAGTTCTTTTTTGGAAGCCAATTTTAAAAAAGCAATTCTATTCTCTTTCCTGTTGCATGAAGTGTGTCTCCATCAGACACCTCACTAGCATTCTGAGTGCTTCTGAAGCATCTCCATTTCTATCCTGCACAAACCAGCCCTAGCATGTGCAGCCACACAGAGACAGGCTTGTAAATGGGGTGTGACTATTGCCAGCGACAAGGACACGCTGTACTTCTGATCATATTTGGTGTATTCGTTATATTTCCTTCCAGATAATTCCATTTCTGCAAACAAGAAATAGAGAGGCTTGCTCAGAACTCTGAAGGGTAGGTGATAAAGACAAAAAGCACAACCCAGGTGAAGAGAAGCAAGGTATTAAGGGCAGGCATCTCATCAAGGAATACAAGAATAGGTCTCAAAGTTAATGCAGAGCATCTGCTTTTATGGCTTAGCCTGAGACTTGTGATGATCCTTCCTTTGAAGTCACTACCAATGGGGTAATAGACACTTTTTAGCCTTAAAAAAAAAACCAAAAAAAAACCCTAGAATCTCAGAGGAATTCTGGTAGTCTAAAAGAGCTTCTCCTCTACAGCAGGTTTTCCTTTCCCTCAAGCTTGAGGCTGAGTAACACCAAGCAATCTGTGACAGCTGCAGTACACAGAACTCTGCCTGGTGTGGCTGCTACTCCCAAGCTAGTATCCCTGTTACCCACCTGCCTCCCATGGGACACCATCCTTCCTCAAGGGGAATTATTCCCTTTTAATGTTACATCCGGAAAAACTAGGTTACAGAAAGTTTACAGCTTCATGGAAGGCCTGATAGGAAAAATCCCATATGTTTTATCATGGATACTTAAGTGCTTAATTTTTATAGTAGAGTATTGCACTGGTTTAATTTTTAAGAGATAATTCACTTTTTAGAGATCTGCACCATCCTAGATGATGGAAGAGCAGCCATTTTGGAAAGGGAGTTTCAAAGCCTAAGACAGTGTTAGAACATCCTAAAATTTACATTTCACACTTGCAAGTGGGGCAGCAGTTCCCAGTCCAGAGCATGCACTTCTAGCATAGAGCAGGCTACAAATGTCATGCTACGGCCAGTGCCATCAGTTCCCTGCCTGCTCTCTCCTTGCACAATGCAAGTAGCAGAAGGACAATTGTTAGAAGTGTTGCTTTGGTTGATGAAACTCATGCACACTGAAAATCTCTCCCGGTTTAGTTCTGCCTTTCCTTCAGTCCCCCCAAGGACCACATGCCCAGGGCAAAACAGACCCTTCCAAAAAAAGTATGAAACTTTTCCTAAAAAAATCCCACTAACAAACCCCCAAGATCTCAAAGCAGCTTGATGACAATGCAAAAAGCCTGCTTGCAGTGCTAAACCTGAGAGGAAAACTTACTACATTTTTACCCAGATGTGTGAAGAGCTTGGCATACTACAGTTCTGCTAAGATGAATCTTGAATTCCATTGTCCTTTCAAACATTCACACATCTCTTTGGTGTGTGCTGTTCCAGTGACATACATCTTCCCAGATGTTAACAATTTACCAGCCTTTTTTTTTTTTTGTTTTTATCAGGCCCATTTACGCTAGATGTGCTATAAATTCTCCCTCACTTCATATACTATATCATATAAGACACCCTGATAAACATGCATATCCAGATATATGAAGGCTAGTAAATGTAATAGGAGATTTAGCATGCTACTTGTACAGATACACTGCTATTCTAATCTTGTGATTAATATGGACTGGCACTACTGTACAGATTTATTTTTGACCATATGTTCTTTAATTGTCATTGCTTCCCCCAGTTTGCCCCCTTGCACATCTGCAGCATGTGTGGGCTGAACGCTCTCTCCTTTTTCCTCAGCAAGATGGAAGAACAATTTCTCAGCTGGACATTGTGATGAAGAGAGAATTCTAGCAACCTTGTCTCCAAGGAGCAATTAAAGTAAAATAAAGTTTTTTTAAAACTGAACAAACAGAGGGTGGGAGGGAGGAAATTCACTGTCACTGATGTTCTTCATCTGTCCAAGCTCAAATTAGCTGGAATATTGTTTAATTGTGAGCTGCTAATGTGCTGCCTCTAACAGCCAGCTGTTGCTAGAGCAAATGGACCCAGGGAAAACACTTTCAAGTCCAAGAGCATATGAGCTTGCAGAGAATGTGAAAACACTACCACAGCTCTCACAGTGACAGGTCTTACTGATTTAAGAGCCTTTTGACTGTAAAACTTGGCTAAGATGTAATTCAGCAGAGACTTTGATTCATTTTGAAAAGATTTACACTATGGTTTTAAATGAAGACCAAGTTAATTAAGTGTCTTCGTACATTACCACAGAACAGCTCCTCTAAGCTCTTTTTTCTCCCTTGTGAACTTTAAAACTTAAGTTCAACCATCTTTTTCCTCTGTCCTGAATTAAATATAAGAAGACAAAATATATATTTTTGAAGCAATTTTCAAACAAGCTCCAGATTCTTGTAATAGGTACCTTTTTAAAGTATTTTTTTCATCTAAAGAGAAAAAGTTTTGAAAGGTAAAAAGTTAAACACATTTATGTATCTTCTATTTCTAATTAGTCACAGCTTTATAAAATCTTTCCTAAATGAGACTTCTCAGTGATGAGTGCCATAATTTTCTATGCAAATCAGATTAATAAATTAAAGAAATTTTCCTGCATATAAATGAGGAAGCAATTTATGTGCCTAATAATAACTTTAAGCCTTCTCTGCATGAACTTTGCTAGGAATGTTTTTCATGTAGACAGATTAACAAAAAAAAAAAAAAAATCAGCCAGTTAAAAATAAAAAAGGTAAAAGCTTTTTATATTTGACATTAAATTATTTATAAACTTGCTTTACAAAGGATCTTTTTATATGGTCCCTGGTAGGAAGGGGAGGAAAGTGAAGCAGAAGTCCCAGCCTTGCACATGTCTACACTGCAGTGTGCCACCGGAGCAGATCCCTCAGTTTGCCAGGAGACAAGGAACACCAAGACGGGCAGTGGGACATCATATCCTGGCTGGCTCTGGGCCTCATCAGCCAGCTTGAGCAGGATGACCTGGGCTTCACTGTCTCCACCTAATGAGAGTCTGAGCAAACAAAAATTCAATGAAAAGCCAGCTTGTGTAGGAGGCCACCCTCCCACTCTCTGATACTTTTTCATTCAAAAATTGCAAAAGGAAGTTTGGCAGCCAGTTTCTCTAGAAGGGCAAAGACAACTCTGTGTCTTCAGTGGTGAAGTGAAACCTTTCCCTCATGGTGTCTGACCTAAATCAAGCAAGGACAGAGCATGGATCAGGTTCCAACCTGACAGTCCAGATCCCCATCTGACCCCCGGTGTTGCATCACTTACTCCAAGCATCTCAAATCTGTTGATATGACCAGAGAATCTGGAAGCAATTTACCTCAAAATTATGAGAAAATAACCAGCTTCTGCCACAAATTCTGTATACAGTTTTTAGGATGTTTGGGATGAGGTAATTCTATACAGCTTTACAGAGAGCATGCTTGTCTCATGAACAGGAGGATTTGTCACACTTAGTGCTTCCTGAACTGCTCTAGTTCAATCCTGTTTACACCAGTTACACCTTCCTGAAAAATATTTATTGCTCTTTCCCCAGAAATCAGAGAGTAGGGTGGAAGATAGGCCAAGCTCTATGTTTGGGCTGGTGAATGCCCCTGCTGGAAGGCGTTCAGTTGCAGAAGACCCATTTGGCATCAATGACATTTGGATTAATAGCCTGCCCCTTCCCCACCACTCCCTTTAATATCCTGTCCTTTATGAGGGACTTTCAGACTCACTTTATGTTATGCTCTCAGGCAAGTGTTCCTTGGTTTGTGATTATATTTGCACTTATTTTCTCTATTGAGTTGATGCCTGCTACAAAACCGATTGTATGCGCACAGCTGCTCCAGTGTAAGGCACCATCCTTGCTGCTGCAAATAGACCCCTCCAAAATCTGTGAGAGGACAATCTTCCCTCACACACACATCCTTTTGCAACATACCTGAGGCTTCTGCTGCTTCAAGCACTGTAGTTGAGGAGATTTGCCACTTGAAGTTCAACAAGGCCAAGTTCAAGGCTGTGCACCTGGGTCAGGGCAATCCCAAGCGCAGGTAGGGGCTGGGCAGCAAAGGGATTGAGAGCAGCCCTGGGAGAAGGACTGGGGGTGTTGGTGGATGAGAAGTTCAACATGACCCAGCAATGAGCACTGGCAACCCAGAAACCAGAGATTTGTCAAAAGCAGCATAGGCAGCAGGTGCAATATTTTGCTATTGCTCAAGTGAAATAAAGAAAATGCTGTCATGTGATAAGCAGCTGCCCCACTGCAGTGGGAATAAAGGCCTGGAAATATGCAGTGCAGGAACACCCAGAGCTTCAAGCACCTCAGCTCAGCATATGGAGTCTTTCACTCAGGAAATGACTTTCCAATACATAAGTCCAGTTCTCAAGGGATCCCACACATCTGCTGACTAATGTGTGTTGTCTTATATATCAGGAGTTCTGTTATCATTATTGTGCAAGGATTCCATATCACCAGAGTTTGGTACCTCCTCCATGTTTCTCACAGGCAGCTCCTCTCAGCACTGACTGTTCCTGGTCCTTGCAGCAGCCATCTAACTCCAGATCCCACCAATCCACTCTCTTATAACACTGTTCTGATTGGCTACAGGTGTGGCCTGTTAACATCAGGCCTGCTCCTGATCTTTAGTATTTGGTCCAGCTGCAACTCATTGGGGGATAAGATTACATTCTATACCACCTTCATTTACCCACACTGTATCCCCCTACAAATGTGGTGGGGTTTTTTGGCAATAGCACAGAATATTGAATTATTTTATTTCTGTAAATTCATCAACTTGACATAATAGGCACAGTGAGAAAAGGCAAGTAGGAGCAATTTTTTGTCCAAACCACAACTAAAGTCTGAGAATACTGACTGCAAAAGTATTTATAAGTTACCATAAGTCTTCTTCAAAATTTAAAACTGAATACAGAACATTTCCCTGGCTTTTAAAAGAAGCTGCAGACTTTCTAATCTCTGTTTCTTTCAACTCAGTTCATAGCAAAGAACTTATTGCTGCAATCTCTACAGGTGTTCTTCCACTCATGAAGGTGACTTTGTAAAAGTTGCTGACTCAAATTTCAGTTTAGAGGTTTGGTTAGTCATCAGTTGTCTTTGCACAAATACAGCTGCATTTTAGTACCAGTTAAAGCCAATGAAGCCTGCCTGAGGAAACACAACAGCGTCCTCCCTGCCTTTCACCCTAATATTTCCCCTTCTTTAACTGCTTGTTCTGAGAGAAATGTATGACAAACATATTATTACACTTCTTGGATATTAATTTTCCTCAGCTGTGACTGCCAACAATAAGACACAAATACCAGAAGCATCTCTGATGTTTTGATGGTACCTGATTGCTTGGTTAGGACTCTTCACTTCTTTATAGGTCAATAAAGATGAGCTGATGGAGATATTCATCACAAGCAGGCACCCAAGACCATGAAATAGGAGCAGAGATACAGCCTCAGTTGTGCAGGAACAAATGATGAAAGGGCACAGACAGTTAAAACAGACAGGGGACAGTGACAGAAAACTTTCTTGATTATTTTAATTTCCTAGATATTGTCAGGTCTGAATGGGTCTTTTAACTTCATATGCTCCAGCATTTTCTGAAGCCTTTATCTTGTCCAGAGCTCTCACCTCCATGCAAGCCAAAGAGACTCTGATACAAAAATACTGAGATCTAATCAGAGTTTATTGCTTCTGGTATAAGCACTGCCACAGGGGTTTTTATCTTTTTTATTAAATTTACAAACCTGAGCATCCATATTTGGGATCAAAAGGTGATTCCTGCACCCGGTACAGAGTGTTAGGCTGGATTTCTCATACAATAAAAATATTTGTCTTGTAATTTGTTGGAAAAGTAGATGACTTTTCATTACTGAAGCAGGGCAAGTTAACTTTTCCTCAGATTATATTCATAATTGCTAATCTCTTTATATAGGAAGGGGCAAGTCCCTACACCTGGACCTCTAACTACAGCTTCACTACAATCATACAGAGCAATCTTACCACTCTCCTAGGGGACAGCACTAGGATTGCCTACAGAGGGGAAACTGAAATCTAGAGAAATTAATTTGGCAGCACTAAATCACAAATGCCCCATATTACTTAATAAGCACTGCTGTATGTGACTCAGTTTCTCCTCAGGGCACGTCCATGCAAACACAGTTCAAAATTACTTCTGGAGAACATCTTTTGATTTACACCTGCATAGAAAAGCATCAGATTTTCTGACTAGATTGTCTCAGTGTCAGGCCCAGTCCAGGAACCACATGTTGGTTGTTTTAATGCTATATTTTGTACTAGCATTGAGAAAAATAAAAAATTATCCTCTTTTTCATTTATAGATTGAAAAACATGAGAATATCCCAGCTTCATAATAATAGCTAATGAGCCTAGAAGTCTTTTTGTTGAGATTTTTTAGATGTTATCTGAGCTCCCCAATTTGATTAAATTGCACATAATTCCCACTAAGTCAGAAGTAACACAGGTCAGGAAAACAGCAATAATTTTTCATAATTTCTAGGTATTTAGTCTGACTTGTATCACCAATTTTCAGCCTTTTTATTTTACTGAGAGAAGTCTGTATTGCTGCCCAACTCATTCATTTTACAGTCACAATACACTTAAGAAAAAAATTCACATACTAATGTTAATAGCAGTAACAGCTATGACAATAAATCACAAGTTTTTCTATTTGACCTGGGAGATTTGGATCTGTAAGGCAGACGTTTGCAACAAATTTTTTAATTCCTGCACTCTTCTAAATTAATAAAGTTATTCTTTTAAATAAAGAAGTTAGCAACAACAAAAAAAAATGGAAACAGAAACTGTTGGTATGTTGTGTTTTTTTTAAATTAAAATTTAACTGTTTTATTGAGGCCTTGCAGGGAAACACTAAGTAGCACAAGTTGGCAGTGACATATCAAGGTAAAATTATGGCAAAATATCATTACATTGCCATCTGGTGACAGCAAAATAGTTTATTGAAATAGTCTGACGATATCACCCCTGCCCCTGTGAGAGGTATGCACATATCCACACTGCACCAACAGCTATTTAAACAGGACTGTATGCACAGCTGAGCATGTCTGCGGGGATAACTTGGTAGAAATCTTCTCTTTGGTCACTGTACACCACTTCTTTGTGTGCTCACCCAGTGTTCTGCAAGTGCTAGCACTGCAGATCCTTTGGGGCAAAAATGACCCAATTTTCTGTATGCCCACATACGCATATATTTACATACACACAGGTGCGTATATATGGCATGTGTGCATACGTACAAGACACCTCCTTGTTTCCATTAAAGTGATGACCAGCTAGCACCACAGAAACCTGGACTCAATCCCTCCATATTTTACATGGGAAGCAGAGGCCGCCAGGGATCTGAGCCTTACATCCAGGAGCAGGAGCCACTCTCCAGTTCAGCCATGTGAGATGGCACCACCACCAGCCTGACCAGCTGACTGGGAAGCTCAAGTGTGATGTGAGATATGTCAACAATCCTTGCTGTGTGCTCAGCACCACATCCTGGATCCCAT
The DNA here is from genome assembly GCF_035770615.1 of Melospiza melodia melodia. Classification (NCBI taxonomy): domain Eukaryota; kingdom Metazoa; phylum Chordata; class Aves; order Passeriformes; family Passerellidae; genus Melospiza; species Melospiza melodia. The sequence goes on from NC_086198.1 coordinate 31,170,129, forward strand.
TCCCAAGGCCACGAGGACCAGTGGGAACCTCTTTGGGCACTGGGTCAGGCCTTTCTCAAGTCCTTTGAATTCAGCCTTCCTACCCACACAGACACAACTCACATCACAGTGTTTGCTTGCAGCAGGCCCCTGAAGAAATTTAAACCTGTCACCCAAACACAGACAAATAAAAGACTTCAGTGATAACACAATTAAGGTTTCTCCAAAGTGGCTGTCATCCCCTAATGTGTATTTAGGCAAGCAGCAAAAGCCCAGATGCATTATGGGATGATAAAACTCACCTTGGAGGGACTTAATGCTTAATTAAAAGGACGAACACTGCAATAAATGCACTAATGAGATAAAATCACACTAATTCCTAAATCTTATGGAGCCAAAGTGTCAGTCTGAGTTTTAATTAATAGAGTCCTATATGGGTTTCTCAGAAATAATAATAAAACATTGAAGTAATAAATCACATCTGAAATTTATCATGAACTTCTTTCAAATCCTACAGATTTTTTATTTAGGATTCCACAGTTTGCACAATTTCAAAGATGACTAGCCCTTTTTTAAAGCTACTTTTTGCAATACTTTTAAAGCAACTTAAAGCAATACTTTTAAATTATAAAATTGTTTTGTTGCTAGTTTAGCCCAACATTTTACACAAATGTTTACCAATATTCCTTTTTCTCCTCTTCCTGTTTTCTTGCCTTGATCTCTGACAAATACTGAGACAGTCCATAGCGCTCAAACATTAAACTACATATAGTCCAGAGCTCACAATATTTCTCCTGGAAATGTGTTATTTTTATCTTCATGAGTCTCAACCCCACAAACCCAAGAAATGATGCTTGCTTTCCAGCCCAAGGGTGAGCTGTGTTTGCTGGAACACACTACAATGTGCCTTTCTGCTGTGGTTGTGACTGAAACCCAGCCGAGTCAACAGACCACCTTCTCACCAGCTCCAGTGGGCTTGGAATAAACCAGTTGGCTCAGAGAGTTAGTTTGTGGACATCCCTGTGCAGCTCCTTGTCTTGTTTGCTGGTAAAACTGACCCTGTAATGCATTGTTTTCAGCCCTTGCATATGGCACTGGGCATCAAGTCGGCTGTCCTGCATCTGCTTTATTATTTTTTCCCATAATTTTTTGTTGTTTCCTCCATTTCATGAGGCTCTGAGGAGATTTCTGAGAAGGCTGTTACTCATGAGCTGAAGGCTCAGCTCATCTTTCTCAGGCAGGGATTGTTTGTGCCATCAAACATGGACACTAAGCCTGGCGGGTGGCCCAGAGCGTGCACCCCAAGCGGGCAAGGAGGATGCCAAGGGCTCTGGGTGCCCAGTGTCACCTCCCTGTCCCTAACATTAGGCTTTGTCACCCTCTAGTGGGCTACGTACAGAGCTCTACCATCCCATCGGTGTCATCCCGCGCCAGGACCTCTGCAGAGGCTGTACTTTGGGAGTCGGAGTTTTCAGTTTCACTGCCCGCAGATGACTCAAGTGCCTGGCACTTGCAAGTCTCCTCTCTTACATTTTCCTTTCTCAAAGGAAAAAAACCCATGAATATACACAAAAATTCCCAACCAAAAAAAAGGAACCAAACAAACCCCAAATAAACACAATCCCCCCAAACAAGGATACTCCCAAAAAAACACAGCCTGCAAACTGTCCATGAAGCAGCAATGAACAAATACTAAAATTATGTCAATGTACACTGGAAGAAGGTAGGAGAGTATGTCCACATTAAGCTTTTATGTATGCATTTATGCATTATACATGTACTACTCAGCAAATCTATATCAATTTTCAAAAGAGAGAAATTAATATTAATATACACATTGCACATATTAAGCAGATTTTTACCTGCTTTCTGCCTATTGGCACATAAAATGTGCAGCCCTGCTCATAACTTGATGCCCCAAAATGCAGTAAAGGGGCTAAGAAATGATGAGCACCTTGAAGGAGAAAACAAACAAGATTTTGTCTCCTAAAATAAATACATATGCAGCATTCCCCAAAAATTTTTCTCATTTTTAAAGTATTTTTAATTCTTGTCTACTGGCACACTAAGACTGTACATTTTAAAATACAGCTTTTGGTCCAAACCCTCTCTTTGAGTATCTAAGCACAATGAGAAACCTCTTCCTTTTTGTCTTTTGTGTGTGTCAGTGGAAAGGCCTGATATTTTAGGGGCAATTTCTTTACGTAAGAATACCTTGCTGAAACACCTCCAGCTATTACAAAGGCAAAAGAGTTGATAAGTGGGATCTGTTAACATCATTTCAAGATTAGCAAATGAACCAAAGCCAGCAAGCCTTCTATTTAAAATCTGCCTTCTAGACTCGCAAAATTAGGCCTTTTTTTTCTGGTCCTGTTTCCCATTGTTATATACTTGCAATAAAAAAGCAACTGGAAGCTCCATTTATGAATTGCATCCACAAGCTGCCAACACAAATAATCATCTGTGTCTTGAAGGTAAAGAATTTGTGATCCAACAAAACTCGATGAGATTCCCTAACTTCCCTCTTTCGTGATGGCAGAGATCCCAGGAATTAGAGAAAATCTCACACTTCCACTGCACATCGTCTAGACCCTTTCTCAGGCTCATAGTCAAAGACTCAGTACAGAGAGTTTCCCACCTCTAAGCCTTGGCTTACAGGTGTGTAGGACCAGAAATGGTGTGGCCACTACCAACCCAGCTACTAACCACTACCCTAAGTTAGGCAAGTCTACCCAAGACTGCCCAACCAAGGCACAGAATGGAAAAGCCAGAAAGGAACAGTAGTGTGGGAAGATGCCCCATTCTCTCCAGCCTCCTGTCCTGCCATCCTTCTATGTGATATGGGAGCTTTTGCCCCCAGCTGTCAATGCAAGGCAGACACAGTGTTTGACTTTATAATACGGCAGCCAAATCAAATGCACAGCCACTGCTTCCTCAGATGTCTATATTCCATTTAAACTGGGATAAAACAAAGAAACTGGAATATTGTCTCATCATGCATTCTAAACCAGCCAGGGTAGAAAATAATGGGGAGTTAATCAGATCACTGAAACTCTAATTCACTTGGTATTGATCAGGCAGATTCCTAATGGGACAGCAGACCAATTTCAAATTACAGTAAGCTGACTTATCCTGGAATACCAATGACTAGCTCCCGAGAGGAGCTGGGACAGACCATGGGCTCTCCTCCTGTTATGGCACATACTTGACAGAATGCATCAATGTAAAATATGATGTGGCATTTGGCTAATTAATGGGAGATTGATGAAAGATGCAGTTTTGAAAGCAGAAGTCTCACTTGAATAAATGTGGGATGAAAGTCCCAGCAGGGATAAAGTACACAGAGGCTTAGAAACAATTATAAAAAAAAGGAAGATGGTAGCTAATGGAAGGTAATGCAATTAAACCAGGCTTTTCATTATATTAATCAGAGGCTTCATCACTGAAATCTAATATATGGTGCATTTAACTCTTCACTGGCTTTATTTATAATTTATTTAGAAAACGCTTTGAATTATGACCATGGTGTCACAGACACTTGGTCCTGAAGGGGAAGCCTGCAAGCAGAGGGAGCCAGGGAAGAGTTGCCATCATTTACATTGTGCTTTCAGGTCAGAAATCCTTCCTCAACAAACTGTTCTTGATTAAATCCTACTGTCTTTATGCAGTGACAGGATTAAAGGGCTCCACTTGTGGTGGTTTCTTCTGCTTGTTGGAGCTATTGGGGGAAAATGGTACCTCAGTTGCTCCTCAGAGCAAAGGACAGGGCCAGGTAGGGTTCCATACAGTGGTTTTCTGAACACATCCATACTGAAGTTCATAATCATCCATTGGGTGATGGATCCTTACAGCCTCCCAACTTTGACCATACAAGAGCCTATCTCTTGTCATGTGCTGCATAAGGTCTGGGTCACCACTTATATGACTGACAGTACTTCCAGAGAAGAGTTTGTCCTTCCATCCTCACAAAAAAAAAAAAACCCAAAAAAACCAAACACAAAACCCAAAACAAACAACCCCCCCCAAACAAAATAAAAAACAAACACCCCAAAAAACAACAACAACCACCAACCAACCAAAACAAAACAAAAAAACAAAAACCAGGGCAGAAATAATCCAAGCTGGAACTGGTCAGGCTTCTAACACAGAGGATGATCTACAGACAGTGTGTATTCCCTTCTGGAATGGAATTTAGCTTGCTGGTGTGCTCTGGGTGCAAAGCTGGAAGTGTCAGTATGGAAAACAGGTGTTTACTTGCATATTTTATATATATACACACACAGAGCACTTGAGATGTAGAAGCGCAATGTACTGTACTTCTTTGTGATTAACTTGATGGTTACAACTAATTTTCTTATTTTAATCCTGTATTTTCATTTGTTTACAGTCACCTCTAAACTGACAGAGCATAAATAGGTTATGGCTTGCCCTAAGACTGGTAGAATCAAAGGAAAAGAATTTGAGGCTTCTCAAGAACTGAAGTATGCCTTTAACTAAAGGAAACCAAAACAAACACCCTTCTGGAGGGGCTACCGCACCCCTTCCTCTTGAAGTTGTGTGGTAACCCCACACATGGTGGATGGAGCACCACAAGAATCTGCCTGTTTTTCCCTGATCCATATGGAAACACATATGATGTGTTTCCAGCTCTCATTCCAAAAAGAGTCCAAAAGTACTTATGATCACTGTCAGGCAAGGCAGAACAGTTGCATCACAAATGTGCTTATTTTCTGGAGAATAAGAACCCAGAGAGGGTAGGGAGTTGGCCATAGTGATGGGTTCAATGACAGAGCTGGAGGAGCACTGGGGTACCTCAGAGAAAATCAGAGCTTCTCCACAGCCTTCCTGTTCCCATCTGCTGCTTTGGCCAATACCGCTCACCAACACCTCCTAATCCCACACCAACCTACCCTAACAAGGTGCTGATGAATTGCTAAAATCTGGTCCTTAAAGACACTATGAGTCTGGGATTATCTGGAACCCAATTGCCTGTGGTTTAGTTCTGAAAAACTACACGAGAGAGGAAGGCTGCTGTCAGAGCACCGACACAAAGGGCAGAGGTGCGGCAGGTTTTCATGGAGGCAGAGGCACAAGAGAATTGCCTGCCCAGGGAATAGCTCCGATTGCTTTTGGCATCGTGTTTGATGCCAGGTTTCCCCAAGTAGAGGAACTGTGAGGCAAAACTAAGGGGGCAGTTGTCCTCAGAGTAGTACGTCGTAATAAATCCATTCGTGGAATTATGGTGCTAGCAAGTCATTAACAAACAGCAGCTTCCACTTAACCTAACACACAGCAAGACCTCATACCAAATTACCATCAACATACTTGCTGTTTAGATAAATCCCTTCCTTCAGTGCATTTCCCATGTCTTTTTAAGCTATCCAGATAAAATCCTCCCTACAGTCCAGTACCAGCAACCCACTGGCAGCTGCTGACTCCAAGGACACAGCCTCAAAACAAGTGAAGATGGAAACATCCACTTAATCCAACTTGACCTTCTCTTTGGTTATGCTGCTACCTGACAACTATCCTGAGCAAAACATGGCAGACAGTGCTCAGAATGCTCCAGGTGTGGGAAAGTAAATTGTCATAGTCCTAGAAGCAATTTTACAAGACAAAACCCTTCGGTTCAGAGAAAAAAATAGAAGGAACATCACTTCTGCACTCACATCCAGCCTAACATGAAGGATTCATACCATTTTCCCCTGGGGTGAGATTTGACTCTGGCAAAAAGGCTTTCACTCAGAATTCAGGGTTAGAAATTGCCATAGAAATTGGATGATTAAATTCTTCGCTTTGATTTACTCACTTTTTTAAAAAAGGTGCTTATGCATTTCCATTGTAGTTTTCAAGATTTTTACTTTGTATTTCCTCCTCTCCTTCCATCCTCTTTATTATTTGCTGAACTTCTCAAGTAATTTATGAATATACATGAATATACATGAAGGCATATACATTTGGTGACAGTTTTTCCATAAAATATTAGAGAGCTGCATTCAGAACTGCTCAGCAATAGCCAAATACTTTCTACTTGGAGCCAGAGCACCAGGGTGAATGCAACTATGCTAATGCTGACAATCTTTAAAATAAATGACCACTAGTGAAACAAGTTTCCAAAAGCTCTGCTCCAAAGAAGTTGAGACACATAATGTTTCTGCACCTTCTTGCCTAGCTAAGTTTGGGGTAGTGAAACATCCAGCCACAGACACCAGGACTGCTTCTTTGCCTGGGTTCTGACAACCAAATATGTGAGAAGATCTGCATGAATACTCAAAGAGGAAAGCCTGCATGAAGGCATGTAAAAGACAGGCAGGCATTCCCTTTGCAGTTGCTTTCCAACCTCACGGAGTTCTTCATGGAAAACTGGAATTATTTTAGAAGGAATGACAGCAAAGCAGGAAATTGTTAACAATGCAATGTGGAACTTACTTTTGGAGTTCCATTTATTCCCTGCCAGCTCAGGACAAATTGTGCATCGCCGCTGGCTGTTTCACTACTTGGAGCAGACATTCACAAGCCCCAAAATACCTCTGATTTAACAGAGAGGATTCAGAAATAAAAATAGCAAGACATGAACACAGACGGGCTGTCCTCTGCCTCTTTTGGCTAGCTTTGTTATACAGGAATAGATCCTGCCAAAACAAACATCTCCACCCACCCCCTAGCAGGAAAAGTAAGAAAAAAATCGTAACTGAAGAGTGGATTTTTCCTACAGTAAGCCTGACCTTTTAGTCTGGAATTGATGGGCTGCAAGAAAGGTTGAAGAGAACGCCACTGCATTTAGAGGGTTTCACGGCATCCTCATAAACTTACTTGAGAATATTGATTCCTGCTCCAGGAAGCCCTGGTGGACATGCAGTGTTAGACTTCAGCTGATGCTGACTCTTTTTTTGTAAAGCTACATGTATCAGCTAGAAATTGTTATTGAGAGATGCTTTAGCAAGGTAGAGGCTTTTTCAAAACTGCATCTCCACAGATAATATCTGGAATTTGCCCTAGCACAGGTCAGCACTGAAGAGGAAAAACACCAAACTGCTGTGGTTGGCCATCTGCTGCTCATAATCATGACTAAAACCAACAAGGAACGAAGGGAATAAACATTTCAGTCTGGGAAACAACATGAGTGGTTTTTTTCCCTTTGTCACAAACTAATCTGTGTAGAAAGGGAAGCATTTTAATGTTTTACAAAGCCATGCAAGTACAAGGTTTCCAAGTTTCCCCTGAATTAAAAAATTGGTATTTTTCCTGCATGAAGCCTAGTAGTGATTCATAGGACCAACCATCCACAATAATTTGAATGGTCTTGAGCGACCCACAGATTAAACTTATCATGATGTGAACCAACAATACTCAAATTATTTATCTAAACTGGGGGAGGAGGAACATTTCTTTCCTTCCATCCTGCCCACCACACAGGGAGCAGGTATGAGACAATTATCAGGTTTGATCTTGCCACATCTCAGTGACTAGCTCACCCACTGATTTTGCAGGTACACAACACTGAAACCTTCTCTGCAGGAAAGAAGCAACTGCTCCCACAAGGATCTTGAACACAATCAAAGATCATGGTTTATGCAGATTATACACAGCCAAGGGAAGCTTTAATAAGACCTTCTACAAATGAGACATCAGGAGTCAAAAAGGAGTAGCAACAAGCTTCCAAAGCACATGCTTAGTTGGGAAAGGGGGTGATTTTTGTGGAAAAGTTCATGTTCTATATCCTGTGAGAGCACAGCTTTGGTGGCAGGGGATCTGAGGTAATGTTGTGCTCTTTCCTGGGTACTCTGCGTGGCTCTCTGTGTTGTAACATATTGCATCCCTGCCTTTGATTTCTTCCTTTCCATGTACCAAGCAGCCAGCTAGCTAATCCTACTTTTATTTCATCCACTGTTTACATGCTATCTTACCAAAAGGTATTTGGGAGACAACAAACTGACTTTGATTTCAAACCTCTCTAGGGTCTAATCATGTTGCAATGTGTTACCAACTTTAGGATTTTTAAAACAAATCTCACTATTTTATCTGAAGGACGGCAGTGTTTTGCATTTTCCCTTAGCACACGACTGCAGAAACTGCAATATCTAAGATGCTTACCTGGAATTAGGGCAAGAGCAAAAGTCAGCAAAGTGCCACCCATCAGATAAAAAGACAAAGAAAAGCCATGTCCACTTCCAAGAAATCTGTAATTTAACTTGAAATTTCTGAGTACTTGGCATCCCCTACCATCCCCTGCCTCATTTTACATCAGTCTATGCTCATGCTTTCCATCATCTGTCTTCATCTCTCATCTTGAGGCAACAAATATGCACGCTTGCAACTAAATGCTTCAGTGGGACACATTTCCAAGCTTGAACTTAACTACCCAAATTTATCTATGCCTCTTGGCTTATTTTATGTAAACAGATGATGGAAGAAATATGACTTTCTCCCCACTTAGGCTGAGCACATTGTACTGCAACAACAGAGTCCCGAGTGTGCCAGATGTATGTCAGCTCAAAAACACACAGATACATCAATTGCCACTGCTTCTCACTACCTACATCCAGGCAGACTCCCATCCAAGTATTGATTTCCAGAATTTCTCCAAGGAATGCCAAAAATAATAAACAAAAAATAAATCAAAAGCAAAAGCCTCTTTCCATTACGTATTAAATATCCTTCCATGAAGTTAGAACAAATAGGAGATGTATATAGAGTGCAATGGAGACATAAATCTAGTGTCGTAGTAATCGATTTCTGCCTTGTTCTTTTATTTCCAGTAAATAATGATCTTCAGATCTTTCATGGTGGAACTACTGTAAAGTCTGTTAAGGGAACACAGGCAGTGTTTCATCTTTGATATAACCAACTATAACACCACTCTAAAATCATTACACTCACTTATTTCCTGTAGCACACTGGTAACAACATTTAGCAGGATCAAAGGAAATTTACAGAGGGTATCCCCTCCACTAACCTCCATCTAATCATGTATATGATCAATAAAGCATTTTGTATTGTTCAGCAGTGTGCAGGAAGGCACAGATTTCTGCACAAAATGATGTGGCTGTACATTTCTAGCCACTCTTCAGTATTCTAAAGAACACTACAAGAAGTAGTCATGCCTGGTTGGGTCAATTATATTTAGAGAAACTTCTTGCATGTAAATTAAAAGCAAAAGAAACTTCCCTAACCAGTCTTATTTTCACAAAAATATGCTCAATTGTTTGTTGCTAGTGCTGTGCAAAACCTTTATGTCCTTTTCTGCATTCAGTCTGAAATAAGATTTTTGATTTGGTTTGTGATCAAATGAGGCTATCAAGTTATGAATCACAAATGAATTAATTAAACAGCAACCATGGGCTACTATTTACATCCTTAAAAAACCCCTAAAACTCCAACACGAAAAGAAGCAATCTCACAGTACCAAAAAAGAGAAATTACATTTACTTTGAAGTCAGTATTGTAACCACCACATTTTCCAATAGTTGATTAAATACATACATTTCTTGATTTTGCCCCAAATGAGAGCAAAATGTCAACCTTAGACACCAACAAGTTAATACAGTGAAATTAAAGGAAAAATCCTAAACTCTTTGCCTGTGATCTCATCAAACACCAGTCAGGATAGCTGCTCATCATTCTAGCCACCATAAAGACGAGGCGAATCCATCTCGTTTAGCATGACATGGCAAGAAAAGAAACATTTCTAATTGAGTCAGCTCACATCAATGCTCATCATAGAGAGCAAGGCAAGGCAAAATTTGTAGGTGGGATAATATCTTACATTAGACTGATGTATTTGGGAGAAATATATTAAATTTTAATATGCTCATTTGTGACTCAGATTCTGGTCAGACAAGGAAAAGAAGTTTTCTCCCTATCAGTTACTTTTCCCACTTAAATCTGTTGATTAAAGATATTATTTCAAACTACGAAACCCAAAAAGTACTTGGGGTTTTACAGTGTCAGCATCCTACTCTGGACAGTGAATCTTTAGCAGAACTTACCCCCTAAACAAAGACAACATAATATACTTGATACCAGTATCAAGTACCAGTATTCTACTACTGCCATGTTGCTTTATTCATCCATGTTTGAAAACTAATCAGCTCACACACCAAGGAGTGAATCTTTTTATACACAGGAGACTGGGTCCACTGCCATGCAGCAGGCTGTTCCAGAGGTGCTGTTATCAGGTACAACTATGGAAATGCAGATATGCACAGAGCCAGTTTTGACCACAAAGCACTAGCATGGAGCTGAGCTGTGACAGACAAGAAGCCCACCTGAAGTCTCAGCTACTTTTCTCACCTGTTTCATTTTATGCGCTATGACTTCGGTTCAGTGCAATTTCTCAAAGCAGCCCAGTGTTTTTACACTTGTGCACTTCCACACAAGAGAGGTTTGCCCTTCCCTTCAATTTCTTTGGCCAAGGCAGCAGCTGGGGCAGGACAAAGTGATGACTCTGGTGACAAGTCAATTTGTTCCTCCAAGTGCTTTTAAGTGTAGGAACAGCAGTTGACACACAACCTGAGAAGCCCCACATTGAGAGAAATCAGCTCCCCTTTATTAGGCCAGTATTGTAGTGATGGGACCCATTGAAAACCTTGGCATTCCACATTAGCTGATCATTCATTTTACCATAATTGTCACAAACAGAATTTCTTCATAGATTTTGGAGTTTGAAACAAAGGTGTCCTCAAGATGCTTAGCAATCCTGAGACAAAAGGATTTACACATTTAAACTTAAAGAGATTTTCCCAAGATCCAGTCTAAAACAGTTTATAAAGGTCGTGAAAATTAAGTTATCTTGCTGACTGAAGCTTTTTATAATGCACTACAGCTTACAAAGGAATCACAGCTGAAGCCTTTAGGCCAATGTTATACTGTATTTTCCTCCCATTAGCAAGGACAGCAAATATCTACACTTGGATTTTGCCACAGCAACTGGCTCTGATTCATCAGTGTTCATAACTGAATATAAAAGCACTGAGCTAGGTGGGTAGGTGTATTTTATGATTGTTTCCCTGGACAACCTTGCAGTTTTTTCCCAGAAGAATTTGATAAGAAAACTGCTGAGGCAAAAATCATTACATTTAGCCTGAGCCAAGTTCTTTCTAAACTTTTAAACACAGACACTGATTCAACATTAAAAGAGCTGGAAGGAGAATACCTTGTCTGCAAGAAGAAACTTGGTTACAGGGAGTGCTATTCAGTGGGCTGAACCACCACGTGCACTTGCACAGATCTATTAGATCCTGCATAGTGAAGCTGATGGGTGGATTTAAAATTTTTTTCTTTATTTCTGTTCAAGATTCTCAACTTAGAATAAACTTATTAGAGATGACATCCCTAAACTACATTGTCATTGATATGAGAAAATTTGAAAGCAAGGCAGGCCTTGCAAGGATGTTATTAAGGTTGTTCTTTGAAGCAAATTCTCTCTATTCATATTAAGAACGAGATCCTTGGTACTTTGTCATATCACATTACTAGGCAGAGTGAATAAAACCAGAGATTTTTCTGCATTACCTTTTGAAGCTGAAATTTCTCCCCACTTTGATTAAAACAGATTCCCAAAATAATCCATATTATTTACTATATATTCAATACAGACAAGGGTCACCATTCACATCCTCCCTTCATCACAAAGATGACAACAGAAATCCAACACAGTCCTTACTTCCAAGCACACCACAAGTCCCTCCATCAAACTTTGCATTTCTCCAAGATGAAGTCTTTAATCCCTATTTAGCAACAGTTCTTTTTTTGGCCCTGACAAAAGGGTGCTGTAGAAGTGGCAGATGCCAAACTCTTGCCTCTTGAAATGGTAGCAAAAACCCAGGAGAGAAGAGGGATGTGAGGGAAGAATGGAGCCTGGAAATGTACACGGATGGCTGGTGTCCAGAAGAATTTCAAAGCATTTGATAAGATTGGTTTTCCAACATGACCATCCCTGTGGCTACATGCTCCCAGCAATCACAGTAGCCATGTCCTTTGTACATGTCAAAACTTGTACAGTGGTCATTATTGCACACAAGACTACCATTTGTGTTCAGGTACCACATTTACTAACTAGAGAGCTCATTTAAACAATCTTAAAGCAACTAAAGTTGTATTTGTTCTTAAGAGGCCCTGTAAGCCATGCAATTGTGGATGTTGCTCAATGATCTTTTTTATGTAACAGAGAACCACACTTTTTGGAATAAAGTCTTTCAAGGTGACTGCTTGATCTTAATGGGATCTAATTTAATTTTTTTTAAATTAAAGCATAGGTGTATTCTATTAGACCAGATTGTCCCAGTTCCAGCTGAGACAGAGATAATTTTCTTTCTAGTAGCTGGTACAGTAACTATAGGTGTGTTTTGGATTTAGCAGGAGAATAATGTTGATAACATATTGATGTGTTGGCTTTGCTGAACAGGGCCTGGCCCAAGCCAAGGATTTTTCTGTTTCCTGTGCTCAGCCAGCAAGGAAGTGCACAAGAAGCCAAGAGGGACCATGGCCAGAGCAGCTGATCTGAGATGTGATCACTCCCCCACAGAGTGCCATGCCCAGTATAAAACCTGTTAAGAACTGGCTGAGAAGGGCTGATTGCTGCTCAGGGACAAAAAACACAATTTACAAGTGATGCATCCTTCTTTGTTGTACAGCAATTAATTCTTTAAATGAAATTTTGACAGGACATTTCCAGCATGCCCTACCTGGAAGGAACTTGTGGACAGATAGAAAATGTAAAAGTTAAAATATTGTCCTCATATAGAATGGCAGTCTATTTTACTTTTTATCTACACCAAAAGTGTTTTGGGACCCCAAACTAAAATGCTGAGTCCCAATTAACTGTGGCATGACACAAAGGCATCATCCAAAGATGCTTGAGCATAGGTAACAGATGAAATGCGACAAGGGTGTCACCTGCATATTTCACATACACTGGGGATTGTATGAACATACACAGCAATTACATCTACAAGTCCTGGAATTCAAGATCTCAAACCTTTTAATATCATGAATCATCTCTTAGTCTAAATATTACCCTATATCCTCATTTTATTCCTCATTGCTCAGGTCACATCCCTCTTGCGGATGCAACCTCTGCCAACCTCAGTAGCTATTTCAGTAAGCTAAGAACTCAAAGTTCAAAGGCTTGTAAAAAACCTCAATATTAAGAGACTAAGCACCTGGTATCACTCATTTGTTTGAGAATATGTAGTTAACTTTCCAAATTCCATCACGTAGATGGTGACAATCAAAACAGTAAATTGCCACAGCTCCAATTCAGCAAAGCACTTAGGCAGGTGTGGAACTTAAAATACACTTTTAAAAGCATTCCCATCCATCAGAACACTTAACTTCTACTTAATACAGGAAAATGAATAAGTCCTATTGACTTCCATAACATCAGTAAAGGATAATTAAATCAAAGTGAGCTGCTGTATCAAGGTCATACTGCAGAATCTCTGACCTTTCAGGATGTTTTCAGCACATTTTACAGTGAAAATGCTTACAGAAGGAAAATGTAGGTGGCTAACACTGTTTAGACCTGTTTAGTAACTCCTGGTGAAGGGCTTTGGAAACTCTTATTTGAATGTGTGACTGCCCACGTTGCAGCAGGAAAACATCACACATATTGCACAATTAATATTATTGTACAAACAGGGAAAAAGGAAGACAAAAAGCATCAAGTCATCTGAAAATTCTCTCTTTAGTGTATTATCAAGTCAAAAAAGCCTGTTTTCATTTCATAATTCTAGGTATGTGCCATACTCTGGGTCTTATTCTCATCTCATTCAACTGTTGATGTCTTAGGCTTCTCAAGTTATTTTTATGCTTCTTTAAATAATAGTAATAATACATTTTGCTTACCATAGCTCAGTTTATCAGTTCTTATTTCAAAGAAAACAGACTTTGAAGCAAGTTAGCGTTGTATGGGGTCTATACAATCCTCATAAGTGTCCTGTTGATTTTATCATAAAAGTAACTATTGTTTGGGCACCAAAAGCAGGTATGCTCCCAAATGCTCAACATTTGAAAGTACAGTTCCCAAAAGCATTTAAAAAGCCCTTAGGATCCTTCTAAGTTATGTAGCTGACCATGAATGTACTTTTTCACTTGTGTGTTTAAGTTCAGCCTAAGACCAAAAAGCTGATACCAGCCACAGAATAAGAATTTGAATGCTGTGAGTAAAGATTGTAATTTGGCACCATAATGAGAAAAGAAAAGATCATTCTAAATACATGAGATATATAATGAGATATATAAGGTTGGGTGGGGTTTAAGTGTCCAAGGTTTCCAGAGCTAATTCTGACCCTTTTAGAGTTTAGCACCCAGACCTTATGTTAGTTGACAAGCCTGCAATTAGCTAGAGTCTAGTCCTTGCTTTATTAATCCATCTTTGATGGGCATTTGCCTTTTCTACCATCAGGGGCTCCCTCAATTTCCATAATCCGTCCAACATTTTAGACAATAACTGCAGTGACATTAACCAGCTCTCTCAGCACCCACGGGAACATCCTGTCCCATCCCTTCCTGGAAACTTGCCTACATCCAGTTAGCAGATTATTATCCAATCCTCTACAGCAGGTAATCTCTTTCTCCCAAAACCAGTCCTGCATCCCAACCCTGCCAGCAAAGACAGCATCAGACACCTCAGTCCATTCTGCCACCTTTGGCATTTCAGCTGAGAGCACATGCTTTTCTCACTTTACCTTTTTCCTTTGCATCCCACATCAGTTTAAAATGCAACTGAATTTCTCTATTTCATCCATCTGGTTGGTCACCTTCCTGATTTTACTGCACCCCAGGATCAAAGTTGATTGATCCTCGAAAACATTGTCCTTGAAGGTCAAAGAGATTTCCCAAAAGTCAAATAGACTTGCCCAGCACTCAGAGCTTCATCCAGCTGTTAACCTGCTTCACTCCCTTTTGGATCTGAGACTCTACCAATTGATGTCACTGCAACCAGCACAGCCCCAGGCAGGTGCTGTCATTGTTAAGAAGCAGGTTCAGCAGATGCCTTCCTTCAGTGAAGAGGAATTGGGTTTGATTCAGGTTTGATTTCTGGGCAGTTTGTGACTGATCCAATGAAACCGTGTGTTTCTTGTTTGGAAACAAAGGCGAGACTAAGCTAAAGTTGCTAAGACTTAAATGCTTAATGTTAAAATATAAATTATATTAGTAATTCAGTGCTACATTTTAATGCAGTGGTATGGTTTTTCCAATGGAGTTGATACACAGGTACTGTTGAAATACTTCCTTGATCAGCTAGAAACTCATCGTGTCATCAACAAACTTCAGGCTCAAGCAATCAAAATTTCAGCAGTTTGTGATGAGCAATGTTTACAATTCACTGCACTAAACCAACAAGCACAAAGAACTTAAGAACAGCTATCTGTAATAAACACATGGCAGTGCAGTACCAACAGCTCCCAGAGAAAGCCCTGCAGGGGGATTTGTGTAGAGTAAAAGACAAATGCGTTTGAATGTTCAAGCAGAATGTATTCATTGCCTTCTAGTCCCTTGACTTTGTTGACCTGGTCCAGGCTATGAATACTCACTCTTTTCAAAAAGGGTACAAAATCTGCTTAATATTTTTCTTTCTTTTTGCATTTTTATTCCATGATCATCTTTGCTTTGCCTTGTTTCATTACCCCTCTATTCTTCTAGCCTCGCTGCTTACCTAAGAAAAAGCTAAAACCCTCCACAATTCCATCTTAGCTCCTCACAGACAGCATATAAATCGCACTGGTGTATTCCGGTTTGCCCAAACACAAGAAGGTAGAAAAAACATTTTCTTTTGAGATGGAAAAAAAGGAAGCAAAACCTAAGAATTTTAATAGCAGCCCTGACATGAGAGCAACACAATACCAGCCTGAATTACACTTGGTACCATACTCTTATTGGAAGCCCTAGATTGCTTTGTTCCTTTCCCTGACATAATATTCAAGTCTGGGTTTATATTTGCACGGAATGGGGCTGTTCACTAGAGTCCATGCAAATCAAACACTTGATTTATGCATCATTCCACTGGAGGGTGTAACACTAAATTTAATTTTGTAAGAAAAGCCTGAAGTGCCTCTATGCCTGGGGCTGACATTGTGAACTAGGGAGAAAGGTGCACAAGAATTCATTACTATTTCCAATATGCGAAATGCAGCATTTGAATGAAACATTTGTCTCTTGTCAAAAGGGAGTAATGTCTGCTCTTTATAAAATATATTTCTCCCCCCCACCTTGATTTTATCACCAATTCAGCATATTGGAAGCCAAGGTTATGAGTGTAGTTCAGAGTGGCGATGATGGTGGGATGAATTACACGATGAAATGAAGGGGCATTGGTGGAGTTGCAGCGCAGCTACAGAGTGTAAATGTTGGCTGGTCTGAATGCTACCATGTAGCAGCATTTCATTTGAACAATTAAGAACAGTGCTAGTTTTGTTTCCTGAGTTTATTCACTACTTTCAAAGAAAAGCCTTCCGCTGCCTCGACAGACCGTGATCACCTACCTGCACCTTCTCCTCCTATTTAGTTGTGAAAACACCAGGGAAAAGTTTTCCAAACTTCATGTCAAGGCACACTCCAGTTAAATTTCTCAAACATTAACAGGTTTCCACTCTGTCTCTCAGCCTACCTGAGGTATCTTCAGTAGGAAGCTTCAGATGACCTCCAGTAATAACAAGGTTTTCCGGACAAACAGCCCTTTTAGCTACAGATCATTAAGAACTGACTCTTCCCTCCAAACGTTCCCACATTTCAGATCTGGATAAAACAATATAAATTGAAGAGACCAAGGTTGAAAGCAAGGCAAGGGGTAAATTTGGTCAGCACAGAAGTTCTTGCTAGGCTATGGCACTTTCTTGGTGCCACTCCCTTCAATGAGAGCAACAGTAATCCTCCCTTTCAACCCGATTTTCACCTCCTCTTCATCCTACCAAGCTTCCACAACCCAGCCATGAAAGCAGGAATTATACTGCTACCAGAAAACCTGAATTCTAGCACCCAGTGGGCATCATGACTTGTTAAATGGTTCAAAAGGTGCTCACAGTTTTGAAATGTTTTCTCTCCTTGAAAACAATTAAAGAAAAGGCTTTTGGATAATTTCTGTGCTGAAACAATTTTTTGCTTCAAAAGTCATTAACACTTGAAGAACTTAGCCAAAAAGAAATATTCCAGGATCAGAGGCAATATTGAACATTTCCCACAATTCATTTTGAATTCGTTCTGTTCCACTAAGGGTATTTGTACTCTGAGGTCAGCCTCAGGGAATTTTCTGATTTCACAGCTCAGCAAACAAACTCAAGCTCCTACACCCACCCACACAGCACTACAGCCATGACACTGCTGCCCATTCTGTCCTGCAAAATCACACTTTCAAGGTCACTCCAGAGCATTCATGTCCCACGAGGCCAAGCCTCTGCATAAGTTGTTCAGCTTGCCAAACCTTGATAGACTCTTGATCTGAAATCTTGAAGCTATTTTCTTTGTTCAGCTAATGAACAGTATGGTGATGAATACACATAAGGCAAAATTGATCCACTTAATTCATCATTTGTACATATGTATGGATTTAAGCCCTTTTAAATGGATTCTGGGATTAAACACCTATACCACATTCACAAACTGTTCAAAAATACCTAGGGGCATTGTGGTAAATTTTGTACCTTAACTTCTGAAATTAAAAGATTGACCCCATGTTTAGCATTTGCAACTTTTTAAAAACAAGTTGCATTTTGTTTGCTTGTTAATTGCTGCCAATGCAGAGCTTTACTGCAGCTGTATGGCTTTGTATCCTGGACAGCTACGGGGGATAGGTCCCTGCAAGCTGCACCCAACCTTGATGTAAGGAGAAGAGGAAGCAAAAAGGTAAAACTCAAACCCACAGTTCTGAACCTCAGAAGTCAGGAAAGAATATATTAGCTGCAAACATAAGCCAAAATACTGATAAAGGGAGAGAGAAATGGCAACGCGTGGGGCGCAAATTCAACCTCTAGCTCTGTGTACCATTAATCCTGATGGTCCTTACAACACTCCTCAATGTCATGTGTTCAAGTGCCTTTCCTCTGTCAGTGACCTTGCTCAAAAACAGCAGTTTAAGTCAACTTTAGGCAAAAGAAGTCCTTATATTATAGGAAACAGAATTCAATAAGAAAGGCAATACCAACTGTCTCAGTTATCTGCCATCTATTTTTTTATCAAACCACTACTCCCTGGTGATTTTGGACGTTTCAGCTTGCTAAACTCAGATTATTTTCCCCTCCTGCTTAAATTGAAGAGTTTAAACTTACCAAACTTAGCTTTTGGATTTGTGTTCTGATTCTTACAGCTCTGCAGAAACTGGCTGAAAACCAATGAGCTCAGTCAGGTTCCAGACTGAGATGCATTATAGCAGTTGCCTTCTATAACAGCAAAATATTATTTGACAGTATCATATAGGGCCAGGTCAGACATTGAGAAAACTCATTATTTTCAGCATTTGTTGCTGATAAAGGGACATTAACAGATCAGAAGTTGTCTTGTTTTTGTCACTCCAGTGAACTGTTTTTCTCTGCTATCTTGAACCATTCTGAAAGAATTTTAAAGCCATTTTTCCTTATAACCTTTAGCATAACCTTACATAGTCATGCAAGGCAAAAGCTTGGACACCTGCCCCCTGCTCTAGGAATGCAAATAGATACTGTGTTAACAGCAGCTCAACATCAAACCTCACAGTTTGCTTCTCAACCAACACAGGATATTCAAGCATCTGGAGGAGATGCACATGACAGGGAAGCTGAACCCGCATCAGATGATTCCAGAGGTACTATTTATATGTTCCACAAAGGCAACAGGCATGACTGCTGTCTGAAGCATGCTTAATGGAGGAAAACATTTTGATTTTAAACAGCATGAGTGAAAAAATCCAACACAATTTTGGTAAATTGCTACTGGAGCTATTTTCTCCCATCAAACTATTTGTTCAGTTCCACATAGAAAGTTTGCCCCCTGTGATCCAGGTCTGTGTTTCTGTTCCCTGCTGAAAATATTACCTGCTATGGTTTGCTCTTTCTGCCAGGTTGCTAAGAGAGTGAATGTCTCAGAGCCAAGGATCAGCCCCAACAGATCCTGCTGACAACTCATTCCCTACTCAGGAAAGAGCAGCTGCTCAGAAACTGCTTCTGGGATTTAATCTTTCCAGTGTTTCAGGCAATACCAAGTGCTGCCCTAACTTTACATCGTCCTGGTTTCTCCATAGTCTCAACACAATTTAAGCATGTTTCAAGACTA
Source organism: Melospiza melodia melodia (assembly GCF_035770615.1). Classification (NCBI taxonomy): domain Eukaryota; kingdom Metazoa; phylum Chordata; class Aves; order Passeriformes; family Passerellidae; genus Melospiza; species Melospiza melodia. The sequence goes on from NC_086198.1 coordinate 31,189,353, forward strand.
TTATCAAGGAAGTCCTCAGTCACTTCTTGGGCAGTTATTAAAAAAACAAATGAGCAGATCTTTGAGACCCCTTACCCCACCACTTCAGAAACATCCACCTTGATATTGGTGTTTGACAAGCTTTACACTGCTGGAATGGAAAGCCAGATCAACATCACATGATGACTATCTGACCTTTAATGCAAATACAGAATAGAGACTTCACTTGATAAGGTCTGCTTTCTTATCTCCAGTTTTATTTCTCTCCAGCAACAGACCAATACTATTCCTGAGATATCTTTTATTCCTTAATGCATTAATAAAATTGTGTTTACTAACCTCAAGAGTGCCAGCCACATGCTTCTCCTTGTACCTTTTGCTTCCATGCCGAATTTCTATTACACTTATCTTCTGGTTTATAGAAATTACTACCAGCTTTCCACTGTCTTCCATGCGATGTCCATGTTTTTCTAACTGCTTTCAGGGTTCTTTACTGAGCAAGACTACTTTCTCAATTAGGACAGTGCTCTTCCTCACCCAGATTTCTGGGGAGGAAAGAGGTGACGACGCAGTAAAGAGCCATCAGGCTTTTTAATAGTATAAGGTACTTTCCTCTCGTGCCTTTCAAGTTTTCCACTTGACCATGCAGTTTAGACCCAGTAGGTTCAGGTACCCCTGACATTCCTTTACACACCAGTCAAGTTTTGTGCTACCCTTAGGTAAGAGCCAAAAGGAGCTGAAAGGAGAAATTCCCTCATTGTCACAGTGGGCAACAGCACAAAGAAAAAATCTCCTGCTTTTCAGCTGAAATAATTTCACTGTTTATATCCATGGCTCTGAGCTGACAGTAGCCTCCCTTGCAGAAATTTACTCTCCTGATGATAGCTGTACAGGAAACAATGATATCGACTTTGAATACTGCTGGGCTAAGTAAGCCATGTTCTTTCAGTTCTGAAATGACAGTCAGATCAGTCCTTTAATTATTTCCAGGTGCCTCTTTTGCATTTGAATCATTTCTGCACTATATCTGAACAGACCTGTGCATCTGTGTGAGGTCTCCTCAATGCCTGTTACAATAGCAGCACCTCACCACTCTGCAGATTGACATCTACCTTGGCTGGAGCAATATTTATTGTTCCTGCAGCCATCTCCCTTTGGTAAGCCCTGAGCTAGCCTACCATTAATTCCTCCCTTTATCATTAGTCACCCACAAATAATATTTTCTTATCTTATTATCGATGTATTTGATATAGAAGGCATTGGACACATTTTCTGCTGTTGGAAAGACACCTGTGCTTTTTTAATTCCAGTCTTCAGTACCTTCCTCTTCTGCTTTGTGATATCCCAGTTTTCTTGTTAAATTCCACATTCTTCTAGCTTTAGCACAAAAAGTGAATGTTCTGACAACATCAGAATGTGATGAAAATTTGAGCAAGAACCATCAAGACAATACCCAGATGGGAAAACCCCTTAGTAACCTTCCTCCAAGATTTGTAACCACACTGCCTTTCATCAGTGGCAAATAACTGCTTTTTTGGCCCCTTTGCACTTCTATCAACCATGATTGTTCCCTGCCTTCAGTAATCATTTCCCATGTGGGAAACCTGTTGGACATCCTACAGCTGCTAAAGAGTGAGCCTGTCCTGTTAAAACCAGGTGCCAGGTTAGGCTGTCAAAATTTGTCCTTAATAAATAAATCATCAGCTTTGATCCCATTCAGCATTTTCATGTCATTTTAATTACTTCTAGACCAACAGCTTAGACTGTTGTAACTGAGAACATCATAATTTAAGCTGCTTCCTTCGAAGCTGAAAACACAGGCATTACATCCACTGCTGTGTAAACATTCAGTGCTAGCACAGAAAAGTAACCAGGCTACCTAATGAACTATTTTCTATCAGAACAAACCTACCCAGAACAGCAATAATAGTGCCCAACAGATACCCCAGATCTCTCAAGAGTGTCACATCTGCAAGAGGATGGGTTAGGCAAACTTTGTCTGAATCATATTTAGCTCAACTTTGTGTAGAAGCTGAGTAGGGAAGTGATATTCCTCAAAATACGATTCTTCGCGGGGCCCGATATTTTTGAACACAAGCAATATTTTTGAAAGCATACAAGTCACTCCTGGTCTAGGAGAACTTGGAAGCAGAAAATATTTTTGCCAAAATCTTGAGACTGCATGACAAGAAAAATTAATTAATCCCAATGGAAACCCTGTCACTCCCCAGGCTGCATTTTTCCCAAATTCAAGCTGTTTCATCTATATTGTGGATGTGGTTTCATTGACTAGAGCATATCTATAAATGAGACTATCAATTTTCCTAACCCTAGATCATCTGAAGCCTTATGCCCCATGCTGACTTTCTGTGCAAAGGCTGAGCCTCCTCTCTACCACAAAATTGCTGGAAATTAGGGTGTCCTAAGAAAAGGGTTTGAACCATGTCCAGTAATGGAATTCAACGCAATGTTAACAATCTCCGTGGTCCTTTCCACTGTACATATAGTGGAACATTGCTGTATAACCAGCAATTTTGCCTACTGAACTCTTACCCTTGAACCAAATTATAATGAACACAGGCATTATGCCCACAGACTCAGCCTGCAAACAACAGAAGCATTAAGCTAACACTTTGAGATTTATGACAGACCTATCTGACTTCTACATGCATTTTATAGGCATTTGAAATAAATTAGCTCGTGAGGCCAGCTCAGTGGCACAGAGACAGTATCGTGCATAGCCAAGTAGTAGAACTGGGTGTACTGCAGAACTGGCCATGGCTCACTGAAGTTATAAAGGCTGGAGTTTCAACCAGTCAGGAGAGGGGTAACCATGTATCACAGGGCAGAAACATCTGCTAGTGCTCACTGACTACATCAATAATGCCACAGAGAACTTTCCTTCTTTATCAGCCTCTAGAAACTAGGATGAGGAGCAGCACCAAAATCCTGCATCAAGTAGAGTGACATTACTCCTCGAAAGATCACTTTGTCTGGGTGAGGTTAAATAATTCAATTTAGGATTTGAAGTTTTTGTTCTTGCAGTTTTGGTCATCCCAAGGTTGGGACACAAACCAGTAACATCTCAACATAAGGGAGAATAAATAATTGGTTTACAGGAAGGGGAGACTATCTACCTAGGTCAGTATTGACTAGCCAATAGCCTAAAGTTTTCTCCTTATGAGCCAACCCGAAAACAGAGCTCCTAGGACAAATCTTGAATTGTTCAGACATGAAAATCCCAGCAAACAAAAATTTTGTCCAATTATCTAGAGCTACAGGAATTAACCCACTTATGTCTGTATGACTATTTCCTCTTTAATCTTAGCAATTGAATGCAGTGGGTGTAACTTCAGTTTTACAGCCAAAGCTGAAGATTTCTGCTCATACAGAAAAAATGTGTGGCTTCATCATGATCTCCAAGGCCAACAGCACAGCAAACTCAAGGGGAGAAAGGACAACCAGGATGGGGTTCAATGCTGAAGTAATTTAATGAAGTAAGACAGTTTTCTTCTCTTTCTTTACAATGGTCTGATACACATTACACAAACCTTCTATTTTTAGCCTTTCCGCTTTCCCTTATTCGTGCAGATTATTTTTTTAATCCCCTTGCATTGGCCTCCAGAGCCTGTTTGGAGCAATATTGTGAAGCAAATGACCAGACATAATGACTTTCCAAGGTCCTTGTGATTCCTTATTAACATTCAGTTAGCATAAGTCCTGACTTTATTATTGACTACATTGAATACACAATACACTGACCTCTGCCATCTGCAACTAAATCTCTTCCTGCAAATCTATCAAACTGATTTCATACACAGAGGAAGTAGAATAAAACAAAGCAGTAGCTACTTATTTTTTTTTGTCCTGAGAAACTTTGACACTCTGTGGGAAAGACTGCTTCCCCTCATGGTGTTTTCAACCATTATCATTCCATGCTTTTGTTGCTTTTGTTTTGTTGCCTAAACACTGAAGCATTATCTCAAAAACTCAGGGAATAGGGGACATGTAAAGTAAAATGCATCATTTTACTTTAATCCTGGTAGAAGCAAAGTGGAGACAGAGAACCTCAGCAAAACTTTGTTTTAAATACATGTCTTTAAGTTGCTTGTGAAAATAAAAAGTTTAAATTACTAAAATATTGTAGCATCTTCAGGTACCAAGCAAGGCAGGACACGGGCCACAAGAAAATGCATGAAAAGTGCAAAAAAGAATATCTCTGCCACAAAGTATCTGAGGATGTTTTTCCTATTTCTATTTTTATTTCCTATTTTTTTTCCTATTTCTAATGTTCATTAAGCTGGGTTTTTTTAATCCTAAAGCAAGGCTGTTGCAGTCAGAACCGCACTTTCAGGAGTTAGGTCATTCTGGTGGTAAATTCAGGTGCAAACCTTGCTAAAGTTATGTTAAAGAACTTACCACCCACAGGTAAACATTTCACAAAACTAAAGAATCCAAGAAAAACCTTCAGCTTAAGCAAATGAGAACTCAGACAAGATAATGGAGCGAGAAGTACTTCAAAAATCTTTTCAGAGCAGAGCTACCAAAGGTGCTTCGTGACAGGTTTCATTCTATGAAGATACAGAATTAGGCAACATTTTTGCCAGAAAAGCTGGGAAATGTCTCACAGCACACTAACCTGATGGATTAAGCCTTTCTTTTGAGCACAGGAGACCAGAAATCAACCCCACAAGCCATCCCTTCTGAATCCTACAAAATCAGATACAATGGATGCACAGCTCATGTTCAAAGATGGCCACATCTTTGCTTCCAGGTGACACATGGAGTTCAGAAATGAAGTCCCATTCTCCCCAGCCTTCTTAGAAACACATAAAAAGGAAAATAAAAAATCCTTTACAAAGCTCCATTAACTATCCTAGAGGGAAAACTTGTATTTCATAGACTGTAGTTTATGCAAATGGGATCAGAGGAATTAACATATTGGAAGAAGCTGACATTTGTCCTGATATATTGAATCGTTAGCATGACAGAATCACTTAAGCTGGATCCACTAACATCAGGTTTCCTCTCATTATTGACCCCTGCAGAGAAGGCCTGACAAGTGGAACTGCTGCAAAGTTCATTAATAATGTGAAATAAATCAATTGTTCAGGAAATACTGAAAACGGATGACACTGAACTCAGAGTTTTTGCAAATTCAGCACATACCAGTTTCCATCAAGGACACGAGTTATAACAACGTCCTTTCCTGACCCATATTCAGGAGCTATGCTTTACTCCTAGGCAAGCTCACAGACATACTGGGAATGGTGCTATTACTGGAATGCCCTTCACTAGAAAATGAAAAGCAATATTACTCTATAGACACCAACACAGACACCAGTAGACATTTTAGCTTGCTGATTGACATGCCCAGCATGAATTATGGGCAGGACACACACTCCAAGTGCCAGGCTTTGCTTTCATCTGAAGGTACAGGGAAATGCATGGACACTGTGCCAGCTAACAAACACTCTTTTGCCTTATAGTCCTCAGAAGGAGAAAATCCTATTCTCAAACAGAAGTTATAAAGAAGAGACACATTGAAGAGAAGGCTGAAAATCAAGTTCCCTTTCCTGTGTTACTACCAGAACTTAGAGGGCCAAATGCTGTGACATTTCGTACCATCAAGTGAAGAACACAAATTGGGTAATAGACTTGATTAATGCTGCTTTTTTGTGGCTCACAGAATGCCCATGAACAGATTGGGATTTTCATTAATATATTCATGGTTCAAGTTTAGCCCAGTTTTGGATATTTTTTAACTGCTTTATGGAGATGTTTAAATTTTTTCTGCAGGAGCACAAGCTGGTTGGAAATACATGACACATGGCAATTAAAGCAGAATGCTTCTGAAAAAAAGCTATTGGTGCACATCACATAGTGTTTGTCAGCCTTGAATAAGGTGAGTGGAACTCAGGCAAAATAGAAGAGTACAGAAAAATTTAAGTTTTATGAGATCCTGATAAGGTACAGTTGCAGTATAGAGTCAGAAAACAGTAAGAATTAAGAACTCAGGCTTTATTCTTTCATGACAAATGCAAATGTACTAACAAAACCTAACTCCTTGGAAGAAGTTAAGGTATTTTTGGTAATTATAATGAATTCTCCTACTTTAAATATTTTTTCTTTTTTATGCATGATAAAAAATAAAGGCTACAGCCAAAACCTGCCTTAAACCTAACTGAAATTTTAGGTTTAAGATTAAATAGCCTTTCTTTCCATTTTCACAGCACTACAGACTTGCATGCACTAAGGAACCACATACCAGTGATCACATTTTCAAAATTCCACAGGGCTCTTGAGAATTTCTGTTGGCTCATAATTTTTTTAAGAGCTGATCTGCAAAGATCAGTCCCTGAAAACTGCTGAATCAGGAAAGAGAGATAACTCCCCTCAATTCAGCCCCTGTGAGAGGGGCTCATCTTGTTCCTAGAGGCCTGCCAGCCTCAACTCTGATTTTATCTTAACAAACATGGCTCTTCAAGACATCTAGCAAAGCTTTACATATCCTTTCTCTTTATACTTCTCTTTCACCTCCAGTATTTCACTTCCTTTCCTCCTGTCCAGTTTAGGTCATTTTGTCTCTTTTTTTGTTGTTTGTTTTTTGTTTGGTTTTTTTTTTTTTTTTTTTTTGGTTAGTTGGTTTTTTTGTTCTTTTGGGGTTCTTTGTTTTGTTTTGGGTTTTATTTGTGGGGATTTTGTTTGTTTTCTCTTTTGTTTGACTTTCTTACAAATAGAAACACATCTTTCAACTCATGTAATTGAAACTCAAGTTCTATGCACAGGAGTGTTGTCACAGATTTAAAAACAATTAATTTTCTTATCCATCATGACACTGTTCTGCATGGTTCCACAAATCTTGTAAACCTTCATTCATATTCTTGCCCTAAACTCCAAGTATGGCAAATATTAACAGAAGAAGAGTTTGTGAATCAAGATCTGAAGCCACAGTTTTACTATAGGTGACACTAACCCACACCATTGCAATGCAAAGCTGAAAGTTCCATACAAACTTTTGCAGTTGCCACTCACACAAAGTATAGCAAAGAACCCTAAAAACACAAATTTAAAAGGCACAATCCTTTTTCTGTTAAAAATATGGAGTCATCAGGAAGTCATGCGTTTTGTGCTCAGGGTCACACAACCAGCAGATAGCAATACAACTCAGGAGAAACCTGACTTCTGTAATCTCCACATATAAAAATATCCTTTCCCCCACACCCTCCAGTTCTTTGACACACTATTGCTGTTTTAAAGAGTTTGCAAACAGGCCTGGAATCCCATCATGGCTGATGATCGTGCTGGTGAGCTAAAGAGTAGGGGAAGTATTCCCCTCTGTACAACAGTTTCTGGTCTTGGCCTTTTCTTCTAAAACCTTACACTTGTCAGGGCTTAAATTATCGATTCTGTAATTTCTGTGCTAGCACTTTAATTTAGCATTCCCCAAAATGACAATTATGATACTGTCATGACTGTTGTGGTTTCCGTCGTGGCCTTTCAGTCAGATTCTTTTCATTGGTTCATCATTCTTTACTCAATCGATTACTTCCATCAACATCTTTCCTTCAGCTTGTACAGACCTGATGAGGACAGGTAGAACAAACACTGCAATGCAGAGTCAGCTGTTTGCTTGCAGATTTGAAAGGCAAAGCATTCCAGGAAGGTACATTGAACGCTCAGCCAAATGCACAAGCTTTGTCACTCCATGAAATAGAGAACACTCAAGTATCACACCCTTTGTGATGAACAAGTATTTGCAGTTAATTGTGTAGTTAAAACTCATCTCTAACTGCCCCCTGGTATTTTGATATTTATATGCTCTGCCTCAGGTATTTAAGATTTGCAAGACTTTGTCACACACTGCTTACTAAAAATTTTTTATTTTAAAAAAAATAATAGCTTGAACTCCTGTGTTCCTAGTTGTTATAAATCATCAGCCAGAAAGCCAAATTAATAAATGCAAAAGATTTTATTTGCATGACCAAAATACAGTCCTCAAAACCACAGCCAAAGAGACAGTGCCAAGCCTGGGATCTGCGCTGGGTGAACGCAGATCCGACATCTATCGCACTGGATCCCCCTCTGTTCACACATGACATTTCCAATGAGGCTATTTTATACAGTTTTTATGCCTGAGGCAGAGGCGTCCTGATTTCTTTTGCAACCCTCATATGCATGAAGATTTCTTTCACTGTGCAGGGCTGGACAATCGCTGTTTCCTGAGCAGTGGCAGGGGAAGTCTCGTATTGAGATGTAAGTTCCTTGGCGACTTCTGTTTTCTTGATTGATGGTATCTACCAAGCAATGATCACCCTTGGGTGTTGCCTGGTGTCTCCAGAGGAAGCACATCTCCACACTGGCCAAGTTCTTTTATTAGTAAACGAGGCAAGGTACCGTTCTCCTGCTGCCACCAGGAATTTCGTAATTTCAATATAGTAATCTGTCTCCAGGTTGCTCGTGGTCAGAGGCTCAGTGGATGTTAGATTCTTTTTACAATTTTTATTTTATGCATTCTCCCCTTAAGCATAAATTACTTTATAACATATATTACATGGTGCATGAGTATTTCACTTACTTGAGAAGGTAAGGCACAAAAGGAGGCTGAATTGGGCCCTCTGAACTTCTCTCTTCTGACACATTACCCTGTGTAACAAAGGCACAAATTTCCTCCCCTTCTGTTTATTCTCCATTTGACCAGTATTGAGATGTAGATCCATAAACTATTACTTTTCCTAGGTACCTGCTTTGATATCAATTCCCAAATCAAATTGAACCATCACCAGTGTTCATACCATTGACTTATTACTAAATTACACCCATTATTCTAACTAGGCTGCCTTCTTGCCATACCAAGGCCTGGAGTAACTATCTGAAGCCTTCATTAAGTAAAACTAAAAGTAAATACTGCAAAAGTCATTGCATACCCTACTTTGAATCTCTCACTTTCATTTATCTATTTTAAAAGTATCACTGCAATGTATTCACTTAGCAAGCAATTTAGGAGACAGACACTTCCTTGCACCTGGAATTCAACACATGCAGCTGAAGCTCTCTGTTGAGCAAGACACCACCTTTTACCTCAGGAACATCAGCTATCTGTGCCAGCAAGTTGCCTTTTCAGAAACAAAGGTAGTTGCTCCTGCTTTTTTTTGTTTCACTCAATTTGAACCACTGTAACCCTCTTTTTGCCAGTCTCCCCAAACACACAGTTAACTGACTGGGGTTCTGACTGGCACCAGGTGAAGTAAGTGTGTAATTCTACCTCTGTCTCCATCATGCCAGTCAGACTTTACATTAGCTTCAAGGTGCTCTTCCTGACCTATACAGCCCTTTAAAATCTTCCATCATGCTTTCTCACTGATGGCACTGTGTTTCATAACATTTCATGCTGGTCTGCTGTAGTGCACTGGTAGCTAAGTATTCATGCACCACAGAAGTGGGCAGGGTAGAAGAGCCTGAATAAAATATAAAGAGGACAACAGCAGAAAAAATAATTTGGAAATATTTTTTAAAGTATTTTTCATTTAAAATATGAAGAGCAACACAAACAGTTAAGCATTGTGGACTTCTATTGATAATTTTACTATGCAACACCTTCAAATTACTTCAAACTAAAAAAAAAATATATAGTCTAAATAAATCTGCATTATTAATAAATATAAAAATTCAGTCTGCTCTGGACTGTAGTTTGAATTTATATAGGTCTCATTTTATTGTTGAAGCATTTCTACCAAAATATTAAAGAACATAGTACAGTAGTAGAGTGCTACTTTCTGAACACCACTCTTTCCCTGTGAGTCCCTGGCTGAATGTGTCAAGCATGTTGTTGTCCAGCATGTGCCTAGGCAGGAGATTCATCCTTTCCCTTTTGAATTGCTTAAATTTATCACTTGAACTATTAGGACACAGGATGGAGGCAAAAACCCCATAGGTATGTCAAAAGCAAAGTAGCCCAGTTATGAAATAACAGAGGCAAGGAGCTTCCATTAACTCATAAAGCCTCTTTACAGGCAGTCCAGTTCACTAGAGCCCGCAGTGGTGCAGAAGTTGTGAAGTTCAGTAGGGCTAAAGCATCCTAGCTAAAGGTTTTCAGGGGTTTTGAGACTTCCCTACAGTTTACAAACTGATCCAAATTTTCTGAACAATCAAATAACTGCCCCTCAGCTTTGTTGAGGACTTGTGCTCAGCTATGAACCTTAGAAATTGGCCTGAGCTGTTTTCATTTTGGTTTTTATTTCAACCATGTAATGAAGACAAAGGACCTGCCACAATTGTAACAGCTGTCAGACTGTTTCAGCAGCAGAAGACAATTGAGAACAACCTGGCCTGCTTTAGGGCTAGTGCTCCAGAAACTCAGAGGTGTAAACTGTAAAAAATTACAGTGGCAATCATGCCTGACTCACTTGCTAGCACAGAGGAATCATTTGCGAGGTCCAGAAGTGCATAAAGCACCAACATATTCTTGTAATATATTTTAGAAATAATTTATGCTATAAAAGAATGTATTTTATAAAGTTTGTGAAATCCAAATGAGTTTCTGACCACAAGCAGCCCAGGGACAGATGTCTGCTTTGGAATGTTGAAATTCCTGAAGGCAGCAAGAGAACAATCCCCCATTTACCTATGAATAGACATGGCCAGGGATGATTGTTGTCCTCCGGGGTAATCGGGAGTAATCATCACTGGACTGATACCATGAGCGAGATAGCAGAAGTCGCCAGAAAGATACATCTCAATACGCAACTTCCCCTGGCACGATCAGCGCCTGCCACTGCTCAGGAAACAGCGATTGTCCAGCCCTGCACAGTGAAAAACTCTCATGCATATGCAGGGCTACAAAGGAAAGTAGGGCACCTCTGCCTCAGGCATAAAAATCTGTATAAAACAGCCTCGATGGAAACCCCATGTGTGAACAGAGGGGTTTTGATGTGCTAGAGGTCGGATCTGTGTTCACCCAGCGCCGATCCCCGGCTCAACGCTATCTCTTTGGCTGTGGTGGTTTTGAGGACCGTATTTTGGTCGTGCAAAAAGATAAATAAATCTTTTCACATTTTTGATAATTTGGCTTTCGATTGATCATTTATAACATTCTGAATGTGAGCATAACTCCAAGCAGGTCCCCTTCAAAAGTAAACACTCTTTTTAAAAATTTCTTTAAATTACTCAGTGTAGTTAACTGTGCTACTATAGAAGTGGGAATCACTTGCTAACTAGATTTGCTATACCCCACAGAGCCCATCTCGCATTCTAGAGAAAGTACAGTTTGCTTCCATTTTTCCTTCACTGTGTTTTTTAAGGTAGTACCTAGTGTTTTTAAGCCCCTTAGTAGATCCAGTCTTTGTGCCATAAACTGTTCACAATGATAACCAGCACTTCAGAAACAGCAAGAGAAAAGGGGCAACCCCGAGTTGTTACTGGGTGAAGGCACCAATGCAACATTCTATGCAGAGAACAGCATGGTACAGCATTGACCAAAACAAGGGTCACACTCAAAGAGTTGCAATGAGGATGCTCAGCTTTTTAAAAGCCAGGATAATCTGAATTAGCATGGAAATAAATCTACTGTACACAGACTGAATTGTCTCCTGTGCTTCGTTATGAGAACCTTCATCCAATTCACCCCAAGCACCTCTACATCCTGTACCTTTACCTTGCTTTATGATTCTCTTTACAACTGTATCTTCTTGAAACTTCCTTCAGGAAAGTTTGCTTTTCACATGCAGGTGGCTCTCAACCTCTCTTTAACTAGCAGACTGTATTATCAGTAAAACCAAAAAGGCAAATTCATCCTTTGTGCTGATGCAAAAAGCATCTACTTACTATTGTCATCTACTTTCACAGCTAATTAGCTCTTCAGTAGATGATGGTGGATGTCAGAGGTCATCTGATAGCTGATCCTGCTAAACTGACCGTAAATATTTCTTTCCAATCGTACGTGATTGCCTCTTACTGCTACATTCTCTCTCAAATTAATACAGCACATTTAACTTACTTATTCAGAAGGAAGTGTATTAAGCCTGGATTTAAAAAATTACAGTTTCATAAGGTACTAGCACTCAGAACAAAATCTTTCACTGAAGGCCTGACCTAGTAGGTGAGGGTGACAGAGATATCTAATTAGACCCTGGTAACAGCAGTCCTGAGCCATGTTTTCTCTTGACATTTACAGCTCTCAGTATCTATAGACCATGTATTGTGCATTACAGGTATGTTGTTAATCAGTGTCTATGCCCAAGGGATACCAACAGGACAGGCTACAAAATTAGCAGTCTCCACCTCAAAAGATTGCAAATTAATTCATTGGTAGAACAATCTGGGACCAACTAACCAGGAGCAGTGAGAACCACTCTGCTTTCACTGCAGGACAGTTTGGGAAAAAAAGACTTTGTGGTTGCACAGCAACAAAAGACTAAATCACTCCTCAATACTTAGAGTTACCAGTAAAACAAAGGACAGACCTTATTGCCATAAAAAAAAAAGTCCCTTTTTAGTTCATCCAAAGTTTCATAAAGCTGAAGTTACTGAATCTGAAGAACCCAAAGATGCACACAGTTTTAGGCAAAACCCCCCAAATATATAAAAATAAAATACTTAATTTGTAAAATAGACCACAGTAGTATCAATACTTTTCACCCAAGAAGTTTCCCACGTGTTTTTCTTCCTGGATTTAGGGCTCCTTCCTAGCACTTGGCACCTAGAGCAGGTTTTTGCTGCCTCTTCCCCCTGAGACCAGGCTCATCCAGTCACCCTCATTTCATTTGTATGCATTTTTCCAGAATTAAACTACAGCTGTACGTGGTCTATAGCAAAAATAAACCCATGGTTAAAGTGGAAGGAGCTGTCCATGAGCTTCCAGCATGGCTCCAAGATGAGGCTCCAGAATTTTGGGAGCTGGGAGCTTCCAAAGAAGCCTTGTTACCAGCAATAGCTGTGTGGTTCCTACACCACAACAAGCATTTCCAGGGAACTATTGGGGCAGCACTGCTGGGAGCCAAAAGTGACCATCCTCAGGCTACCCCTGAACAGCACAAGGGGACAAGGCAGGACCAGGGAGCCCTTGGAGGCCGCTCAGGGAGGCAAGGCCTGCTCTCACACAGGTTAACAAATCACAGCTGCATCCTGCTGCAGGAGGCTCCTCAGCCCAGCCCAGTCAAGGGGAGCTGTGAGCACAAAGAGCAGGGGATGGTGCTGCAGCTCCACAAGCTGTGCTGAGCAGCAGCTTTCATTTAATCAAATGTTATCTCCAGAAACCACAGCTGCAGCTGAGGCCTCTAAGAAGCACAGCTTCTCCTGGGAGCCCTTTCCCATGCTTCAGTGAGAACATCAGAATATTTGCCTGGGTGATGTGCCAGCAGTTTGGATCTGTACCTGGCACATTAGCAAGCAGAAAGCTGCAGTCTGCAGGGTGGGGGAGAAGGACCTGCACTCTGCAATACCTAGCTCCCCATGGTCCTTGAGAGCTTCCTTCTGGAAACTCTCCTGCTTACACTGCTTGGATAGTTTTAGTCTCATAAAAAACAGGTTCAAAAGAACATAATGAGTAAATAAATGCCAAATTAGAGTCATACATGCAAAAGTCAGAGGAGGGAACATGTGTAAGACACACTGGATGAGCTATGGGCTGCTGTTTCCAGCAGTTTTAGAATCAAGTTCTTGACACAAAAGCTGCTCCAGACCCTGGTTTGTGCCACTGGATGATACATACACAACAAACCCAAACCATAATATATCAATGCTTTATGGGCCTTACCTAAATAGAGAAACTAGAAATTAATTACATTTCCTATTACAATTGATTATCAGTCTTGTTTCTAAGATACTTAATAAAAAGTATTTAGGTTTCCCATCAATACATAATAAAAAGATAGTTTTTCATGTGGTTTTACCCTGTCCAGAGCTTCAACTAATATTTACTGCTCCATCACTGACCAAACTAACTGCAAGGATTCCAACACAGAAGTTTAGGAAAACAAGAAAAAAATCTTTACAATATCAATAGGCAACTGTCTTTTTTCCTAACCTTGTGATCAAAACATCTTGTCTTTGAGCAAAGGGAATACTTCACATCATCCTCAGCTTAAGAAGCCTGATACAAGCCTTGCAATTACTCTACGGCACAGCATGCACTCAGAAGCTGGAATGCTCATGGTTCCTCCTTTCCTGTGATTCAACTTTCACTAAACTGCCTTAGATCAGGGACCTTCTCTTCCAGCTGGCCTGGCCAAGAAGGTTTTGCTGCTAGCCATCTAAATTTAAGGTTCATTTCATATTTAACTCAGGACACTATTATTTCTTTTTACTGTTGCTATTGTGAAGAAGCAGAGTTACAGATTATATCAAGCAACGCTATCCCATTTTTCAGCTGCAGTCAAATTTTGGGCAAAATTCTCAACAATCATTGATAATTTTTCCTTTAGTTTGATGATCCAGCTGCAGGGGAACATACAGATGAGAATGGGAAAGGACAGCTAATATTTCAAGAACATTTTGTAAACAATCTAACACTAGCAATGTATTGCTGGTTCCCAGTTAAACACCTTTAGAAAACATGTTATCAAGGATAAATTATCAAATTTTAAATGTTTTGAAAGTATAGAACAGTTATTTCTATCATTCTGTCACTAGAAGAAGCTTAAGCACAAATTTTTAGTTTCCAACACCATGTAGCCAGAACACCTACTGTTTTATACAAGTACTTCTTTAATATTAGATATTTCTGGCATTCACAGCTGTCTTCAGTGGCAATTGCTTGAAAATCATTTTGCTATTCTTTCTGTATTAAGAAATCAATGCCCCTTTTTTATCATTTATCTATCCAAAGATCCTTCTAATTTATTATCAGTTCATTAATGTACTGCCTACTACCTTTTAAGATCATTAAATAAGTTAAATAATATCTTAAACCTTCTTCCTCAGCATTTTGTGCCTCAGAGTTGTATTGTATATACGTGATTAAATTCACCTTAGTGTTTCAAGTCTGGTCACCCCTCACCTCTCCTCATTTTTTTTAAGGGGAAAAGATTTGAATCTCCAACCTTAAAATTTTAAGTGTAACTAATAATTTCTTCTAGAGATCAGGCATCCTCTATTCATCAAATGCTATGTCTTCCCTTTCTTTCAAGCAGAAATATCTCAGATATTTCTAAGACTCTACCAGGATGGATGCCAGAGCCTCTCCACATTAAGTTTCCCTGGTTACTTTTGTGTTCTGCTCCAGTAGCCATCTGGGCAAAACAAAACCCTGCCTATCAATAGAATCATCTCTCCAGAGAGGGGATCCATATGTTTTTCCCTGGACCTCACTGGACTCTGTGGATGTCACTCACCTGTACCTCCTGTCCCCAGCCATGGAAGGAATTCTTCTCTGGACAGGTACCTCAGAGATGTTCACTCTGTGTTGTTGCCCCACTGTCAGCTGAGCCAGTGGATCTATTTCTTCATTTCAGCATGGTGGTTAGCATGAGATGCACTGGCTTCTCACACGTCTTTGTGACAATAACATATATTTACTGTTTCTACTGCTAAAAGGTTTTTCTTTTTGGTGATATGGAGCACCAGTTTTGAGCTGTGTTGATGCCCAAGTAATTTCTGCTTTTTCCCACATTCCTGAGGCTGCCTTTTCAAGGTGAGTTTGTCACAAACAGGACTATTTCTGTGTGCAATCCTAAACCCGAGAAAACCTCTCACTTTGTGTCAGCAACATTTTCACTCAGTCAAGGGATGGAGGACTCTGCCTGAAATTAGGAATGACTTCAACAAGGAATTATATGCCCATTCCATCAGCTATATATAGCCTTTATTAGTTTATCATTAATAAAATACAGCAGTATGACTGTCACATCTGATTAAGAAGATGTTTCATCTAACTTAATTTACACACCACGGATCTAAATTCTTCTCCCATTTCCTTTCCAGTCATTCAAGATCCTGGGAACTCTCTGCACACAGTCCAGCCCAGCTCACCCATAGAGTCCATTATAATACATCAGGCTATTCTCTGACATGTCTCAGAATAAAGAAACAACTTAATGCCAAGCACAAGATTAAATGCTCTGCTCAAAGAATCAGATTCAGTCAGTGTTCAAAGGAGAGTGCTTTAGTGAATGAAATGCAGCAAAGCCAAAAACACCTTCCCAAGAGCTGGCTTCTGCCAGGACAGCATGCCAGGTTGCTGAACAACACAAATGCCCTGGTCTCATTTCCACCCTGTAACACACCATCTGTTTTTACTACTTCTTGCTATCTGGCAGGCCAGACATCAGGAAAAACCCACTGTATTGGTTTTGGTTTGTTAATTTGAGATTACATGACACTCACAAATTTGTGTTCTGACAAACAAACCTTCAATTCTAACTTGCCAGCTGTCTGGAAAAGATGAACAGTTGTGAAGCATGTCAGATCAAGGTGAAGCCTAAGAGAAATCACTCTCCCAACTGGAAGTGACTTGGTTTCAGATTAAGTAAAACAAATCCTGTTGATACAAGCAGCAGGAGGGCTGTATTAGCTACTTCAGAGATAACTGTCCCAGTCCATCATCTCCATCATGGGGAGACAACTTAGACTTGTCCTGCCTCTCTAAACAGCAGGGCAGAGTAACATCTTCAGAGAGTCCCTCCTCTCTGTGCTAGGACATCTCCTGAGACAAATGCCAAGGCATGGACTTCAGTAACACAGGGTAAGGCAGAAGCCAAGGCTTACTGAGAACTAAAAGCAAGCCATGAACAGCCATGGCAGAGGACTGACTCTACAAGCAGGTATTGCAAACATCACCCTGAGCTGAAAGAAAAACTGTGTTTAAGATCAGTTACTACTTCAATTAAATGAGGTCAAGGATTACACAGTATCAGTCAAGATGCCAAACTATGTCACTTCCTTTAATGTTCTCCAGCCTTTTTTTTTTTAACAATACTTGGCCAGCCAAAAATACATCATTAACTAATTGGTATGATGTATTCCTTTAACTCTCCAACTTCTGTGCTTGGCAGAGTATTCATAGTATTACAGACACTTATAACAGCAGCAACCTACATTTAAATGTAATTTAGAGATTTATAACTGAATTGGAAACCATATCAGTGGTGGATTTGCAAACTGTGGTGTGATTTATTTTTTTTTTTTAAGGTAGGCAAACCTTGTTTTCACATTTCAGTTACGTCACCCACACTGAAGCCACATTATACAAACCCAGGAGTCCAGTGAGGCAGAGCTCCACATTGCACACTGAAGATTGTCAAACACACATTTCTGCATGGGAGTTGTCCAGGGAAAGGGTTAGAACACAGTTGCTGCATATATTTCACCGTTCTTCTAAGAGTCATCTATTACTCAGCTACCCCAGCATACCCCAACAATTAATCTCACCTCGCCTGGATAAGGACTAGCTCCACCAGCCTGCGTGAGCTAGTGCCATGCCTAGTGTTTGCCTTTTCCCTTCAAGGAGTACAGTTTGCTCCTAAAGAAGATGATATTACCATTCTGTGTGCCTTGGTGCAGATATCTGAGCTTTTCAACTGTTTCCAGCATCACAGGGTATTTTTCATGTCAGCTTCCTATGAATTCCACAACAACAGGCCATCTGTTGATGAGGCATACATGACTTGCTCCAAGGTTCATATATAGCAGTTACACTAAAACAGACAAAGGCTGCTAAAGACAGATTTTCTATCCTCCGCCTTTCCAGCATCTTGCTGATGCTTAGTGTCAAACTTGTAGTTCTTGCCTGCTTGCTCTAACATCTGCTGTGTATCTGCTTTGAAAGTCAGAGATGGCACAGGCATGATCAGTAGAGGTCATGATGGGAGGAGACAACTATGAACATCAGATTGTTTTTGTCACTGTGTAACCAAATATATGGGGGCTAAAACCAATGTGATTTGACTGAAAATATGGGCAGCTCCTAGAAATAGCAAACAAGATGTTCCCAGACACGCTGAGAGGTAATAAGGTAAACAGTGGAGCAAACAGTTTGTCTGTTTAGGATTAATTTAGTTTCTTCATTGTTTCTTGATACAACTTCTTTTGTCAGCTATCAAGCTTTCATAATACAAGCCCCTTCTCTCAGCTGCAGTACTGCCTAGGTGTTGCTAGCAAGCCCCTTCTATTTATTTTGGGTTTTGCTGGGGCTTTTTTAGCATCATAGTAGAATGAGTGATGCTTCCTTCATGTCACAGGCCCCCTGGGCTGATTTTGTACACACAGAAAAAGAAGCTTCTGGCATTTTTCACGTTTCAACCAGCAGTGGCTTGGCTGCATTATCAAAGCAGGGCTGGCAGATACACAGAGCACAGCATCCAAGACCCACCGCAGACGCTGCCTGCACAGATGAACTCATAGCACAGACACTGCTGGGCCACAGCAAGGAGGCCAGGGGAAAATAAAAACCAATGGAGACAGGGCTGAGCCATGGCTGTAAAGAATCTGCTTTTCTTAGCAGGTGCTTTAAGCTCCAACATCTGCTGGCCATATAAATCAAAGAAGCTCCTACAACTATTTACGCAAATGAATGACGTGAACAGAAACACACTCTAAGGTTTTTTCCCTATTACTATTCTTGGCATTGAACCCATAGGGAAGGTTCAGAAACTTTTTGTCAACCAGAAAAGTTACGACAAGAAAAATACCTAATATCAACTTGTGTGTCTTGTGGAGGAATTCTCAGACACTCTTTTAAATAAAAGATTCAATAAGACAACCTCAGGTATTTGAGAATAGGACTCCTTCCTACTTTTAGGTCTCTTGTATATTCAGCTCACAGAACTGCTTTTATTCAAATGAAGTATTATCAGCATCATTTAAAAGAGGATTTTGCTTCTATTTATCATGGAATTCATTAAAAAGAAAGCAAAGCTTTCAAAACACTCAGATGATCTCAAGCTGAACTTCATTAGCTGTCAGGTCACATGGTTGTGTTATTTGTCACCGAATTATAAAATGCAAGCAAGTTCTCATAAAATTGATTTTCCATTCTACACCTACTCACTCTGTTACACCAATGAGCTCCTCACAACATCACATCTTGAGAAGATTTTCCTTTTTTGCATACCTCTACAGAATAGCCTTTTCTGATTAGGAAGGTTTCATGCTTTAATTGCTGTCCTGCCAAAAAAAAAAAACAAAAACAAAACAAAAAACCCACCTGTCGAACCTGTACATGTGTCTCTAATAAAATAAAAAAAAAATAAGAAAAATAGATATTTCATTAATGGGGACTTAATTATGTGAAAGCCATAGCTAAACCAAAGAAGTGTTCTTTGATAATCTTGAATAATGATTAATTTGCAGCATTCTCCTTTTCCCCATGCCCTGGTACACATCTTGTGTACACCACACAGCCTTTCTGCTGACATGGCTTGAGCCAAAGCCATTTCTAGCCACGTCTGGCACAAAAAGCTGGAGTCTCTGCTTGGTTTCTGGCACATAATGCATCTTGCCCCATCTGATATTCACAAGGCCAGAACACAATCCCTGTTTTCTGCTGGGTTTCTCTGAGACATAAGGCTACACAAACGGCACATCCAAACCAAAAGGCTGCAGTGAGCTGTTCACCCACGCCTCACACTCAGTCCAGGGAGCTCCTCCAAGCTCACAGCCTGCCTGCTGTTCCCCCTCACTGCCAGTCCCACTGAGCTTCTGGGCTGACACGGAGAGCCCAGCCCAGCCCAAGCAGCTGGGTGGAATTTGCACAAAGGAGAGCTCATCCTCTGTGCCACACACCTGAGCCTCCTGCCGCTGCTGCCCACACACCTCAGTATTTCAAGGCAAGGGGAGCCTGCATCACAGTGAATTCTGAAAATTCACCTCCACATCCCAGGGGGAAAAAAAAAATAAATATCAGTCTGCCAAAATAAAATATGAGCTCCAGAAGGGCTTTGAGTCTCACTGAATGCTTGTTTCAGACACATACACAAGT
Source organism: Melospiza melodia melodia (assembly GCF_035770615.1). Classification (NCBI taxonomy): domain Eukaryota; kingdom Metazoa; phylum Chordata; class Aves; order Passeriformes; family Passerellidae; genus Melospiza; species Melospiza melodia. The sequence continues at coordinate 31,209,244 of NC_086198.1, forward strand.
GACATCCTACAGGCTGTTTCCAATGCAGACAGTGCCAGATATCCCCTCTCTCCATCTCAGAAGAAATACAGTTGACAAGCAGCCCCACTTGGCTCCTGGTGACTCTATGATGTGGAGCAGTGCCTATCAGCTGGTCAGCACTGTGATTTAGCCTTTTATTTAGTAGGCAATTTAATTTTTCTAGTGCTTCCTTATTCTCCTTTCAGAAACACACAGAAATGAAGCATCTAAAATCCAAAGACCACATAAGAAGGCTGCTTTCTTGTAGAACTGTCTTAACAATGGTGACCATGTGCATTTTAGCTGATTCCAAAAGAACTTGTGCTCCTTGATGAAGATTTTACATAACATGGAAAATCATCCATTGCCCAACTGTTTCTTACTCTCTGCCATGGATGCCAAAACTACTGCTACAGAGAGATACACCCATTACACCCATGGCCTGGCATGAAATGCCCCCTCCTCTTCAATGGGAAAGTGCACAGCTCACAGGCAGGATCTGTGGCTGAAGATCCTGAGCTCCCAATGTTTCCTGGTCTGTTTTGCAAAAAAAAAAAAAAAAATAAAATAAAATCCTACACCAATTTTCATCGGCATTTTTTCAAATTAATAGGCTAATACATTGAGCTACTGGTTAAATTCAAAGTGTCAAATGTTTTCCTTGTTGTATGCTGGCGCTGATGAGATACAATCTGTGCAGTCACTTGGAATGCCTAAGAACCTGCTGCAGAAAACACTCTGTTATGCTGTCAAGAGTAATGGCAGAGTACTGAAAAATAACTGCATGTAGCAATCTACTCACAGAAGAGATATTATAGACAGATACAATCATGTTTATTAAAGCTCATCTACCCAAAGCTGTGCAACATATCACTGGGCTACTAGAGAGCAGGCGCTGAGGGTTTTAATAAAAATAATTATGATTTCTATAAAAGAAGGCCCAAGTTGAAAATGTTCATGGACTTCAAAAAAAACCCAAAGAACAAAAAAATCACTTGTGTCTTTGGAAAATACAAGCAAGTCTAGAATGCGCCCTCCTAATGCATGGGAACAAAAGGTATGTTTAGAGCAAAGAAAACTATCATCTAAGAGCAGTAAAAACATGCCATAGAAAATACACTAATAGAGAAAAAATTTACCAGACTCAATTTGCTTTCCTAGTTTTGAGCTGTCCTACACAGTATGCTTCCATTCTTGCCCTACTTACTCATTGTAATATTGCAAGTGGTCTGAAAAAAAAAATCACGGGAAACATTCACAAATAAAGGAAACAATGAAAAATAATTACTGTCTACCCCTAAAGACTCATTTCTTTTACCCTAGTCAAACCTCACCAGATATCATTGAACCAAAAATTATAATAATGATTGATATTGAATCATTATCACCCTGGATTTAACACAGGCCCTTTTGCAATATATCAGTACAAAAAAGTGTAAGAACACTGTAGAACAGTGGTAAGTATTTAAATGGTACTTGATAGCTTTATAAAACAAGTGATAGGGCTGGAAAAAGTAAATCCTTGCAGGAACTAATGAGCTCCTCTCTGCAGAGCAGAGTTCACAAAATGGCAATGCTGTGTCATTGGGCTGGCACAGCAGCTGAATCTCCGACACACCACAGCACCATGTGCAAATCTGGGCTGCTGCCTCGTGCTGGGGCTTGCTGCAGGGGTCTTGGCCCTTGCCCAGGGCAGGGGTGGCTGTGGACTGCTGGAGTGACACAACAACAGACCTGTGTGGCCTGGCATCCCCAAATGGGCTGCAGGTGTCCATTTCATTCAGAACTTCTCTGCACCTCTGCCATAAGGAGGTGAATAGTGCTGCACCAATTTGGCAGAGATTTCTTCAGAATGAGGAAAAAAACTAACTCCCTGTTTAGATGGGAATGCTCCTCCATTTTCACATCTTAGTAATGCCCAGATTCCTGGTAATTCCTTGAATCCTTGGAGGAGAGATCAGGAAATCTGCACTCCATGTCTATAACCTCTCTGCAACAACTGCGATCACTGCTTTTACCCCCAGCTTTCTTCCACCCATCCCAGGATCTCTTTATCTGTCATCTGAATATATATTTGCCCTGACAGCTTTGAGGCATGGCAAGACCCTCCTCTGCTTGCTCCTCAGATTTCAGCACAGAGCAAGTCCAAGCCCCAAGTGCTGTGTGTGTTTCCAGTCTCTTCTGAACCCTGCTGAGGAGCATGAGCACCACTAAGACAGGCAATTGCTCCTGAGCTGCCAAAATTAAGCCACGATTCCCACACAGGATCTATCACTGGAGCCAAAACAATAGCACAACTATGCCTGTGTACTACATGGGCTGCTCTTCAGGAGTAATGTGCTTCAGGTCTTAGTCTGCTGTAAGAAAAACCCAAATACTAGCAAAACAAATAATTAACACTAGCAAAGTGCCTGTATTATCAGAGTCCTGACCAAACAATGGCTACAGAGATATTGCCTCCAAAACAAACAAGGTCAGGTTACATACCGAAAGGTTAGAACACAAAAGTATTGCTCCAGCAATTCTGAAGGTAAACTAGTTAGTAATATCAACATAAAATACAGCCTTTACTCTGAAGGAAGAACTACTTCTTTGTGAATAAAAAAACAAGTGCAGCTCATTGGTTTAAAAGGGAAAATATGTATCAGGCAAGACATAGATGAATAAAAATAGAAGTTCCAAAAGTTAAAAAATTAGTTATATAGAGAAATATACACACATTAGGCAGCCTTCTGCTAGCATAGAAAAACCTAAAATTAGAACACCTTTATCTAACTGAAACTGAATTCTACTTTCTCTCTTCAAACTAGTTTAGCTTATATGGCCAGCTAGGATGACATTCCTGGCTGCAAAAAAAGCCTACAGAGATCAGAGTCCCAACCTGTCTCCAGCAGTTCAGATTCACAGGAAAGCACTTGGCCATCTCCACATCAGCAGAGTTCACAAGACAGTATTACAAGGACCTAGATGCAGATGCAGCCTGTAAGTACCTTTTAGACAGGTATCCATCATCCCTTCTCTACTGTGGTTGATGCAAAGCTAGTTCAGAACATAAACAGAAGGAATGTTCTCTCAACAACAGTGGTTTGTAACACAAAACATCTCCAGAATAGTCTGTGGCGGTCCCTAGCACTGCTAGGACCACAGCCAGGAGACAGTCACTTCCACACAAGAAACATTTACATCACCTCCAGAAAAAGAGGCAATTGACCTTTTGAACACTCGTGAGAAACGTGACCATTTCCTAAGAAGTCTTATCAGTGCATGTTAAAGTATTTGCCTACCTCATGGCATAACCAGACAGCCTGTCCTGGTCTGGATCCAATTCAAAAGAGGTTTCGCCAATGTCTTGTGCCATGTGGACACACAGTTGTTTCTCCTGCCTCATAAAGTTTGCAATATGACTTGATATAGAAAGAACTCTCCAGAGAGAAAGGTTGGGAAGCAAAATCCTGTTGAAAAAAATTAAAACTGACAGAAAACCCATCGAAACAAGCTGCCTGGGCTGAGTTAATTTAGTTAAAAGGTATCAAGGCCACGCTCTTAGCTATAGCTCATTACTACAGCATGAAAGCATGTTGTTTGGCCATCAGTTTCCTATTTCTGACACCATTTGTTTGAATAACCTTGGTCAAGTCACTTAATACTTGTTCACAAGCTTCCAATCCTTAAAGATATGGGCCTTCTTCTGTATTCACCAGACTTATTAAGGATATAATCTTAGAAAAGCAGGCACCTCTGATCATGCTTGCAAGAAGTCCTAGGTTTTGCTCACCTTTGCTAGTCTTTAACACAATTTTTACTAGTGTCTCAAGCAGCTAAGGCCAAATACTACCACTGGTTTCATCCTCAATAAACCTAACCACTCAGCTAAACCATGAGATCAAGAAAAAGGAACTACACCAAGTTTAAGGTTTATTTAGACTGGCCTAACAAAGGAAGGAGCTTTGGGAGGCTTAAGAAAGATTCCCAAAATCTAAAATACCTGATAAAATCTAAGATAAATTATATGGTTTCAATTTATATCTCTCAGGGGGAAGAAACAATCACTTTTATGATTTTTTTTTTTCTCCTCAACTCCTGGCTAGATTGAAGAATTACACGAGGTAGCAACACAGGGAGAGCTGCCTGGCTGCCCCGAGTAATGTCTGTAGAGTTCTCACATTCTGCAGATCCCAGACTCCACCATTTATGAAGACCAGGGTGCCTACTTCACTACCAGTGCCCTGGGACAAATGCTCCCCATTTCCTACCTTTGAACCTGTGTCTTTCCCACTGCTCACCCCAGAGCCTGTGGGGGAGCACGTCTACCCCTTCACAGCTCCAGTCCTTTGAAGTGCCATTGAAGGCTGGGGGAGCCTTCTGAATCCTCATGGTACCCTCAAACACAACTCAGCCCACACTACAAATAAACTTGCTCTGGTGAACCTGCTAGTGGCCGCAGTGTGCTAACATCAGCCTACCTCTGAAAAAAAGGCTCAGCAGCACAGGCATTGCAAAGGAAAATAAAATCCTCAGCATGGAGCCCCAGAGAAGAAAAACAGTGGGATATTTCAATCTAGCCATTTCTTTTTGAATACTTGGGTGTTCTTTATGGAGGGAATTTCCTCCTCTCCCGCTCCCCGCCACAAGTGTCCAAAGTGTTACTCACTTTATTTACAGAGCTTTGATGTGAGCCTCCAAATTTTTAGTTCAGCCTTTAAGAATGCAAGGGTCAACTGATTTTCTTTCTGGGGAAATTAGGCTGAATTTCATACCACCATTTATACCAAACAAGGAAATACATGAAGGAATTCTACTTTAGTTCAACAGCAGTATTTAAAATCCAAGTTTAAAATCACTCCACCAACACACATACTTTCCCTGATCATTTTTACATGCAGAACATGTTTGGCTGGTGCAAATGAGCAGCATTACAAGATCTATTTGTGCTCAGTAGTCCAAAGAAAATGACATCTCTCCTGGACAGAAGTTAGGATCCCCACTTTGCAGTGGGAGAGGGATGCTTGTGCAAAAATAACAAGTCAAGAAAAAAACTGGAATCCTTGAAAAAATTCAAGCTTGACTTTCAAGCTATGCCCTCAGAGGTAATGTCTCCTGCTGAGAGGCCACCACTGGAACTGGAACCACGTGGATCTGAGCAGATTTTCCACCCGCAGGTAGGGCTGCTTCCACATGATGGATTCCCACCCTTCAGGTAACAGTAATTGCTCTGAACTGCATCAAGTACATGCTCATAGCCCCTGGCATTTCCATTTATTTATTTTGATTTACTGACTTCATTGGCTGGTGTCTGAGCCATTTTTTCTCCATGGCTACAGCAGCCTCTCAAGTATGAAGTCTTTCAGTGAGAGAACAAATTTAATGGCACATTGAGTGCTCATTTGTAAAAGCAATCTTAGTCTCATTAAAATTTTCAGTAGTTATATCATCCAGAAAACTCATAGCAATCATGGCAACAAATTGTCTGATAGGAACAGGAAGAGGATCCCTCATACCTGAGCTGGATGTATTCTGGCTAAAATCAGTCAGAGATGAAGACAGAAAACTCTATCTACTGAAATTTGAAAGAACAAATGTCTCTGACCCTGGAGTCAGATGAACCATTAAAACACAGCTACAAACCAAGGAGCTGACTCTGCAGAACATTCCTGGCTTCAAATTTTCCTTCCTGTTGGGAAGCTCTGGAAATGGTCAAACACAACAGGCTTTGTGAAACATACCAACATAGCATGGGGGAGCACTGCCTATAGCCATTTCATGTTCCCTGACACCCCATCCCTGAGCCCATGCCTGCAGAGGCACACCACACACAGCTCTGGGCCAGACTCCTCTTCCTCCCAAAACCTGGAAGGGAAAGGGGACTGACTGAACTCATACCCTCAGATGCCAAGGTTTTACTTGAAGCACATTCACCAGCAGGATGTCTGTGCTTCTCTAGCTGACCACAGGTAAATACATGCACAGAGCAGCACTGTAAGCACATTTGTAACATGTACAAGTCTGAGGCCAGCTGTTCTGTCTAAAAGGTGCTCCTTTCTCTGCTAGTTCATCTTGGGCAAGCATTGCCTTGTAACTGAAGTAACTTGGACATTACCAGCAGCAAAACCAATCATGCAAAGAGTTCATTCCTGTACCTGCCTTCCAATTGTCAATCAAATAGTACTGAAATTTGTCATCAGATCAGTTGCTGCCCTGCTCTTTGGTTCATAGACAGACACCAAGAAGGTCATTTAGGGTTTCATTACAAGCAACAGAGTCCCATGAGCCTTACAAGAAGCTTGCTGCATTAAACTGAACTCGCCTCTGATATTTAGATTATCCTTGAGTAATGAAAAGCAATCAGGTACATCAAATGGGGGCTACATGGGGACAGAGCAGCCCTTACTTATAATAACAGAGCATTTTCTTACTTAATTCACTCAACAGAGAAACAATATCCACTTCAAGCTGTGAAATAGACATCAAGCTGGTCTCTGTCCCAGAAAACTTGTGCTCAAGCAGCATTAAAATAATCAAGTAATACAGTTTTAACTATGACACGTTTTCAGTGCATCTGGCATCCCACTGGTTAGGGCTGAAGCTGCAACAACACAAGCCAACACTTCAGATGTCTTCGTCTACACTTAAGTGTGAGAGTGAGCTCACACAAAGGGCCCAAGGTCACCCTGTGTTTGTTCTATGCAAAGCAAAATGCATTCAGATGTTTGGCTAAAGACAACAGCTGTCTAACTCTTTTCCTGTACTTATTTGTAAGAGAAAACTTAAATATGGTTGACTTTCTGAGTTTAGAATTTGCAACTTCATGTCCATGAGGTACAATATTTTGTTTAATATTTGCTAATCACATAGTTTCTAAAGGCTTCTTTAATGAAATTTTATTTTTTATGTTAAATTCTTCTGCATAAGGTCACTGTGAATCACTAGCCGGTATGGTAAATTAAACTGACAACACTTGGATACTTATACACAAGGTACAGTGCCACATTAAAACTCAGTTTAGCACCTAATTCATGCTAATCTCTCAGAGTGCATGTGTGTATATATAAAGAAATAATTATAATTATATATGTCATGGGTACATACGCACAGAATTTACTATACACATTTCCAGCATTATAAATAGTTATCCATCTCATACCCATTCCCAAGAAAGAATTTCAGGCCTTGAAACCTGCCAAACTCTTTGTGCATACTTACTAAGCCAGGGAATGTGTTGTACATTGACCAAGTTTCCCTGTGAAGCAGAGTAGAGAATAATTTGCTAAGCTCTTTACTGCAGCATCAACCACCTGGAAACACGAGGCTGATAGTGAGAAGGAAGCAGTTGACATGCCTTAAATACATCTATATTTTCTCTTCCCCTGTCTAAAAGGAAGAACTATTTCTTGTACCAAACTATGATATCTTTTAGAGTCAGGACAGCACTTACTACCAAAAAAACAACTGATGTACTTTTGGCTTGGGATGCAATTATCATACAAGCCTGCAATTAAAAGAGATCCTAACCTTAAATACAGCCTTTCCCAACTTCCAGGGAAACCCCAAGAACTTGATCCACCCATTTACAGATACACTTGTGAATTCTTAGCATCAATATTAGAGTTGATTCAGTTATTCTATTCAATAGCTAAGGATATTTTCTCAATTTCTTTGAAGCTAGTAGATATAATTTTTTTTTTTTGCACAATACTGACCTATAGTTTCTGCCAGCTTATGAATAGAACATTACAATAGCCAAAAAGGCTGAAGACCATATTTCCTTCTACAATTTAAAATGTGTAGGAAATTATGAGCAATTATAAGGCAAATGTAGAGTTAATTCTTCTGGCAGACATTTCATTTATGACAAGGTCTGGGCAAATAATTAACATGACTGTTTATGAAAACTGTTAAAAACTGGAAAGACATTAAACAAGCAAATCTTATTTTTCTGTTGAGAAACACCCAGTAAGCTGGACCATCTACAAAGATGAGTTAATGAAATAAACAAGTATCTTCTTCAGAAACACTAAACTTCTTAGTGGGGGGAAAAGGCACAGAGCTTCACTGAAGGCACAATGTATCAGGAAGGAAGCTTTTATGGCATATCACCTTTTAGGGACACTGTCCTGGGTGTCCATCACACTTCTCAATATAGGAATTTTGCCATCGACACCAATGGAACCAGGATAATCTTCCTAAAACCTGAAGTCCCTTTGAATTAAGTTTCACTTAAGAGAACAAACAACAATACCATCACTTGTGTTTGCTTGCAAACAGCAAGAAAAACAAGCAAACAAGTCAAGGAACAGCAGATACAGCTCCAGTTAGACATAAGCAGGTGTCTAAATTCTGTATGTGTAAGTATTTCCTCTTAATGTGCTTTTTCAGGTATGATGGTATGATTCACAATTTCAAATAAGGCCCACTAGTGTCATTTACAATTCACTTTCATTTTCACATTGCCACTAATCCAGTGAAGGCATTCGAGGCCCTGATCCCACAGAGATTTAAGCATGTGCTTAACTTCAAGCACTCAAACTTTCTCACTGACTTCTGGTGAATTATGCCCAATGATGTAAGTATGTTAGTTGGCTGTTTCACAGAAAAGCAAAAAAGACAAATTCATTAATATTTGTCCACAGCAGTGACAGTCACCACAAAGAACAACATCAGGAAATTATTAAATGCATATTTATGGCAAGGTTTACATAACCTCTGGCACTGAGCCATCAGTACAGGAAGAAATATTGTGGAGTTGTTTAACACTTTGTGCATGGTTCATGCTGTGCACTGAAGCTGGTAATATGTGGAAGAGATAAACATGTGTTTATATAATTGAAACCCATATAAAAATATCCTCACACAAATACACACACATTCCCAGAGCATGTAATTTAAATGGGTTCCCTTAAATACTGTATTTCTCAACTTCTGAGAGCTTGACTTTGAACCTTGAATATTATTTTGATTAAAAGGCTTTGGGGTTGGCTTGTTTTTCTGTCCCTTTTGTGCTGTTTATTAGGTTTTACATTTACCTCTGTAAAGCTAGTATTTGCAGTAAACCATGTGCAGTTACCTAAGTCTTCAACCTTGCTTCAGCATTAAATCACCCAGAAAAGCAATTTATTGCTTCATATATTCCAACACCATGAACAATATCCATTAAATCTCCATCTCATATAGTGACCACGTTGCTTTATGCTTGGATTGCAGTCTCAATATTTCAGCCTCTCCCACCTTCTCCCTGCCAACACAAGGCTCCCAACAGCATCCTGTGGCACTCAGATTCCCAAGATATGCTGTGTGTTCTCCCATCTGTGAGAAAACAGTCTCCAGTTTAAAGTGTTTCTCTGTAGGAAGGCATAAACATTGAACCCTAGTCAGTACTTGTTCTGGGAGCAGAGGAACCACCAAATTGTTCCTTCAAAATGACAACATAACGGTCTCAGAAGCTGCAATAACATCTCAGTGTTAAATCCCATATGGAACATGAATTGAAAGTCTCATAATGTACCACATAAAATCAATTACAATGTCAGAAGCATTTAACTTGTTTTTTTCCCCTGAGCCTGCACATCTTGTTGAAATAAGAGCCTTTCAGTCCACTTTTAGCCAAATCTGAGTCTAATGGATATTGCTTTTTAAGACACTAAAATCACTTTTATTTCTTTCTCTGACCATGTAGAATAGGCTCTCATTAATGTACTGTGATTATTTTTTAGACTTTCTTCCTCCAAAACCATTGGAAACACAAATTCAGCAATTCCAGCTTTTGGTGTCTACAGTGCAGAAAGGATTTACAATAAGAAATTACTATTACATGCTCAGTGAGATAATTTTTGGCCAGTGGTTAGAAAAATGTGCCAAGAAATCTGCCACTATCAGTGGCTTAAAAAGCTTAGTGAAGACAGTTTCTATTTCTGTAACAGCTTCCACAAGATTTATCACACCTTTTTACCTAGAGTCTGACATTTGGATTAGACAGGCCAGCAAAACTCTAGAAAAAAAAACCATCATGCAACAGGTATTCCAAAGACATTTCTTCATGGGCAAATGCAGCACATTGAGAGTCAGGGTGTCCCATCTGCCCAAAAAGAGGTCATAAATCTCAGCTTAGGTGACTACCACATTGGGCATTTCAGGCAGCTTTTTCAACCTTGGAGGTTTGGGCAACCTGCCAGTAATGAAGATGTATTAATGCTTAATGCAGCTTAATGTAATAGGTGTCATGTTCATAATTTACAGAAGCTCTTTCTAAAGCATTAAATTCATTTATACTCCTTAAAAGCTACTCAATCCTCAAGGCTAAGTTTGGTTGGTTGGTGGGAGGTGGCTCTTTTTTAGGATCAAATGATATATAAATTGTTAACATATCCAAACCCATCCATTAGTGCACGTGAAAGCAATAAATGTGCCAAAGTGGCAATAACATGATCGAGGAAAGTCATTGTGGTCATTAGGGATGATAGGGTTTCATTTATGGCACCAAAGAGAACGAAGGTTGTAAAATAAACCTCGAGAGTCCCAGTGACCAGAATGCTTACCTTACACATGATTACATATTATACCAGCAGCTTTATTATCACTTCTGCCACCATCTTCTCAATCTGGAAATTCAATTGCAGACAATACAAGAGAGTCAGGCACCAAAACAACACTGATCTGGAGTCCTTTGCAAAAGAACTCAGAGACACCCTGGAATGTTTGCATTCCTGGAAGGATGGCAGGACATTGGCAGTTTGGGACTTGCTAAACTCCGGGATGCGCTTGCTTGGCAGAGGAGCTCTTGCTGAGGTAAGGCAAGGTTTGCGCTGCCTCCAGACTGAGGCCAGAGGGCCACAACATATTCCCCACTCAGTGTGCTCCGTGGCAGATTCCATACCTCAGTCTGCCTCCCTCAAAGGAATGCAATGCTGCTGGAGCAGGCACAGAGCACTAAGAGTACAGAGAAGCATGGGACAAGAAGGATTTCTTGCCTTCTGTGTGACGGTAAAAAAAAGTAGGCCCTGACACTGGAGATGTTTGTGCTGCTAACCGTGACCAAGTGTCTATAGTTACCAAAATAGACCAAATCTTCCCTTGGTGACAGCTGAAGCTTAGCTCAGTTTTGAACCAGAGGCAAAACTCCTCTGGGAATCCAGGATTTGACATATTAGATCACTAAAGAGCTGTAAAACCCATACTGGCAATGCTGTAGTTACAGTCCCCCTAGTGTCAGAAATCTCAGCGACTTACCACATCCTAAATTCCAGCACTACCTTTGTCCTGATGCAGCTCTGGGCCATGTTGTAGAACTTAGTCAGTATTGAAAAATAAAAGCTTCTAATGGCTTTGCCTTTTTCGTTTTTGTTTCTAAAGCATTTCCAAACACCAGCTCCCAAACTGTGTTCCTGCTAGGCTAGAGATGTCCAGCTGGGGTCAGACAAGTTGGTCAGTACTCCTGCTGAGAGCTGGGTTTCACCAGAGACACCAATGTTGAGAAAAGGACTATACAGAAGACTACTACCTGCTCCTTCTCCTCAAGGAAGAACAAGTATTCCCTAAAACAGCAGAAAAGGGGGGGAAGATCCCCAGGCAACAAGGACCTGGTAAAGACTACACCAGATGCCCCCAGCAGCAGAGCACGGGCATTCCTGTTTTTGTTTGTCTGGTTGGTAATCTGTGTTTTTTCAGAACAACCAAGCACTGCCTTCAGGAGTCTGCATTTACACCAGACTGAATTTCTCAGTGAATAGTGCCCATATGTGTGTTACAGATACACAGAGAGCTGAAGCTGTGCCTGCCTCCACATGCACTACTATGGGATCAGTGTGTCTAACAACCTGTAATTAAGTCATGTCATGCAGCCAGATTCAACTTGGAGAAAAATGCCTACAGTAATTGCATTTAGTTCATCTTGTAGCATGGTCCCCATCATAACTGCTAATTCAATTGTACGTTCATTCTGCCAGCTCATTGCCATTAAGCACACATTTAATTACTTCAATAAAGGATTAATATGCAGCACACAAAAGAAAGGACATCATGCCTTGCCAAAGCACACAGCTGCCTCACCATTTACTGAGGAGATAAAAAAAGAATATCATTGGGCAGTATAATCCTGTTACAAATACATCATTATTAGATGAACATTCAAGACTTTTATTTTTGTGCTTGTTATTCACCACTCAGCCTACATATCTTTCCTTGGCACCAGAAAGAGCCATAATGTGCGAGTGACAGCTCTGCCATTGTTGTCCCAGTGATGGCACTGCTGGGCCCCCTCCTTGCTCCCCCACAAGCTTGTAAGGTTGCTCTTATCTCGTATCCAGGCGAGGGCTTACAGCAGCTACATTACAACATCCTGAGATAAGGGGCCCTGCTTGACATTATTTCTGTCTGTGCTGCAAACAACTGACAAGCATGGCAAGTATAAAAAAGAGCAAGAGCAACAAAGGCGGGTGCCCCTTCCCAGCTCCCCCCTCATGCCTCAGAAGACAGCTCATCAATTCTCCAGGATGTACACAATCATTATTGTAGGGGAAACAAAGATCAGTGTCAATTGTGCAGTGTTATAAAGCAGTCCCTCAAATTAAAACCATGTACCTAACTGCATCTGATGGCAGAAGCTATTTAGCAGTGATATTTTATGGAAAGGCAATGAAAAGCAATAACTGCTTTATTTAATGTATCTGTGCAATCCAGCTGCCTTGGATGGGCCTTAATAGAAGTTGTCGATCAATGTCAGTGCCTTTGAAATAACTGCAGCAGACTGCAATAAACATGAAGGAAAGATAACTAAAGCTACTGATCAGCCTCTTGTTAACTTCCTGCACCCAGAGATTTGTCATTTGTTTGCACTGCTTCTAATAGCCAGGGGTGGATGATTATCATGGGTGCAGGAGGCTGTGGGAGGGGAGGAATGGAGCCAGCTGGGGAGAGACACTCACCAAAAAAATTCCCCCGGGATGCAGTGAATTCAGATGCTGTATCTCTTAACACACAGATCTGTTCTCCTGCTCTTTCAGTTCAGAACAACTACTCTCTCACATTTCTCTGGTCCACAGAGGAACTTTGAAAAACAGTGTCAGGGACAACCCATCTCTTGCCCATCCAAGACCTCATTACAATAGCAACACATCAGCTCTTCAAATATTCTTACAATAATTATCAGAAAAGTGATTTACATAACCAAGCAGATGCTTGAGGTGGTGAGGCACAGGCAGGTAGAACGTAAGCAGCTGCATTTTAGGGAATGAACTTACTCAAGTCAAACAGGTGCTTGTGGAAGAGAAGCAGCAGAGCCTGATTTGTTCAGTTTGGGAAAGCAATTCATGATTCACCCCTCTGCTGAGCCAGACATCATAATCTTGGCATTGTGCAGTAGCTTCTCCTGAGGGAAGATCAGCCAGCCAAAACCCCCTGCCTTTTGCAAAAAGGCAGCTTTCAATGGCACCTGCAGGAGTTGAGCACATCTCATTTGTCCAAAAGTAGATCAACCTAAGCAGGGCAAAGGCACACAAGCCTTTCCCCAGCACTCCCAGGAGTCAAAGATTTAGGAAGGGGCCAATACATGAGCTTAATTCAGCAGTGCAATGGAAACACAACTGTTGACTTTCAGCTGATCTGGTCAACCCATTCACCTTGTGTTTAAAAAACCCTTTTAACAAGATTTGATTATCTGGTTTTCTTGGCAATATTTTAAAGCTGCATGTTGGCAGCCTTCACAGCAACAAAATTTGTTGTCATTTTACCTCTAGAGTCTCAGCAGGCTGATTGTTATTTGTTTTGCTTCAAGGAGGCCAGCGAGAGCTCCACAGGGACCTGTAAAAATTCAGGAAAATACAAAAATATTCTTCCTCCTTTTTGCAGTCTATTGATTTTGCTCAAAGACTTTTAGAATCTCCCTCAATATACTGAAATCTTGGTCCCTGAAATTTTATCTGCTGGCCTCCAAGGAACAGCAGGTAAGAACTTTGTATTACCAGTGAATCTGTGACCAGCATCCCAGTATTTCACATAAAATACCAAGTTGTAAAAGAGTATCAGCAGAATCCAGGCTGCAATATTTGCACTATTGGACTAAGAGCTTCTGTTTTTCTCTCTGGCATCCAAGTATTAGGACAAGGTCTAAACTGAACTTCCATTAATTAGAGATTTGTAATTATAAAGGTTTGCTTTGTGCCAGCATCCAAGCCCAAAGACAGAAATTCCCTTTAGGAGTTTTTCTGGGTAGTTTTGTAACTTTTTAGGGAACAGATCCTCATTCCATCTCATCTTCTCATTACATGGCCCTCACCTATGCAAGTGGATTCTGAAAGCATTGGAAAATAGGATCAAATGCATGCTACCACTTCTGCTTCAAAGGCAAAGAATGTAAACCAAGCAGTAAATTTACTCCTCCAAGGGCATGTAAGAGCTGAAGCATATGCAGACAACTCCTGCACATCAGAGCTGATACACCCAGCTCCACGGGTCCTGAGGATGAGGCAGCACTCACCGACCTGGCATCCAGCTGCACACTCCCAAGTGTTTAACTGCAACCTCCTCTTGGAGGGCAGCTGTCATGCACAGCTCACCTCCCACTACTGGGAATGGCACCCAAAACTCTTTGGAGAGACAGCAGCACCTCCACAGGAGTCCACAGCAAAATGGAAGTTAAGGGAGAAGGCAGGAAGGAAAGAGTTCTGCTGACAGATTGGGAGATAAGGCATATTTTAATGTTTCCCTTTGGTTACTGTTTCTGTGAATGTCCTTGCTAGCTGCCCCTCTGCAGGATGCCCTTTCCTTTCAGCTCAGTGTTGTTACTTTCCAATCCATATTTTTTCGTAACATATGCTTCATTCATAATTTGGCACTTCACAGCTTTTAAAAGAATATTTTTTCTTGCTCTTGGCTCCACATATGTGAAAAAGAAATAAATGTGTAGGGAGAAGATAGATGTGGACTCATATCTCTTTCATTTGTCTAGATGAAAGCCTGCTCTGAGTCTGAGCAGCAAACCATGCAATTAATCGCCCTGTCCATTTCCAGTGCAAATTCAGTTTTCCCTGAGAAAACCAGAAAGGCCATTAGACTAGACACCATTACTATCCAGCTGAGTGTAATATACAAACTCCAGCCATTTCATAGTCTCAACATTCACAATAAAAATTTCCAAAATCAGGAAAAAAAAGCACAAAAAGCTTCCACAACTTGGGGCATAATGGAATGCCATGGACAAATGCTCGGTGTTCAAACACTACTGTTTTAAGCAGAAAGGATCTGACCCCAGCACTGACTTTGAAGGTGAGGTGATCATGCTGCCATTTCCATCTTTGCAAGGGCTCCTGCAGTGCGTGCAAAGTTAAAAGGGCTGCTCGGGTGACCCCAAATTTGTCTTAGCTGGATCTCCCCAGATTCCAAGGGACACAACGCCTCCTGTGTTTCCAAGTATGGCTCAAGCAAAGCTCTTGATACTCCTTCTAGACACAGGAGATGTCTAGGGACAAGAACAAAGAAAAGTGAAAGTGTGGGGAGGGATATGTAAACCATCTGAGGCTTCTTCTTGGAATAGTTTCTCAGTATCTGGTAGGACTTGGATTAGTTATTTCCTAGACCAGATGTGGCTACTCTGGTTTTAACAGGAAAAGCCACCACAGAATGAGATTTAGACCCTTCAAACAAACGTCTGACACAAAAGCATCTACTGGAAGTGATTTGCCAACAAACGATTTTCATGAGACTTGTGACTTAGAATTTTGAAAGTTATAATAGGGGCTAAGTCTTGAGAAGTTGACTTTTCTCCCTGGGATCAAAAATCAGGGGGATTTATCCCATTTGGTCCATTAAAAAAAAACCAGTAGATGCATATCAGCAATAATAATTTATAAAATTATGTCAATCCCTTTGATTAACACTTTCCTGTTGGAGAGCCTCACCAGTTTAGAGGTATGAGGCTTGTCATTGCCACACATGCCCTGTATTGGATTAATTTAAGAGAATCTCTACAAGTACTCTCAAACCAGTGTTTACAGGGAACTAATTGCCTTTCTCACTGAGGCCTGAAGGGACATGTCAGCTGCTTGAATACCTGCTGATATCAAAGCAGAAAGAGAACTAAGAATAGGGGAAGAAAGTAAAGATTTTCCACATTTTGCCAGCACAGAGGAGCCTCCAAAAGCATGCACTTGTGCTGCCTAGGGCATATCCTGGCTCCAAGAACTCAGTTCCTTCTATCCCACTTACCATCTGAAAAGAGTGTGATGAATTGCAGCTCATCCTCCTAAAGCTTCAATCTGCATATCTTCATCATCAGGATGCACAAATACCCAACAAATAGGTCCTGATATAGGCAGTTATTAGCAACTGAGCTAATAACCCCAAACCAGGGTTGAGAAACACTGACCTAACACACAGCTCCTGACAGCAAGAGGAGACTCAGGGTCCCACTGTGGTAATAACTCTCCACATCAGCCACTTAAGTGTTTAACACAGGGGATCCGGTTTTGCTCTGCACTTTGAGGTAACCACTGTTATCAGTAAAAGAAAATTGAAGTTTCTCAGATTAAGGAAGAAAATAAAACTCCACCTGTTGCAAATTAATAGTGAGCAAAACTGCAGGGAAACTACTTTAAGCCTCATTTTGACCTCCCACCTAGGGCCCACACAACTGCTGGCAGATGGCAATTGTGACTTCAGAGTCAGCCCATGGGGAGAGGGCTACAAGGTCCCACCATGGGCTGGCTGGGGGAATTTAAAACCCTGAGGCCATTAGCACAGGAGCAGGCACAGCCAAACCCTGCCCAACCCCTCCTGCTGGCAGGCTGCCCACTGAGCTCCCACTTCAATCCCCAGGCTGGAGAAATCAAAAGAGCCAGAACTACACCACTTAACACAGCAGCAGGTACATTTTTCGAGGCACCCTGAGTTTTTATCCTGAGAGGAGAACTTATTTCCAGCATTTTGTGAAGCAGTTAAAGAAAAAGACTCCAGGCAAGGTATAAGAAGCAATTCATGTAGCTAAATTAAGGAATGGGTGAATTGAAAGCTTAGAAATAGAGCAGATTACAGACATTTAAACAGACAGACACAGATATTTAAACAGCTTTAACTCTGCACAACATGGAAATCCTTTTTCTGTCCCTTCCCCTTTTATTTTTGGCTTTACACTTCTTCACTTTCAAACCAAGAGCAAGAGACCCCACAACACTGACACAGGCGACCTTATTGCTCTCTACAGCTTCCTGAAGGAGGTTGCAGACAGGTGGGGTCGGTCTCTTCCACCAGGCAGCAACTGACAGAACCAGAGGACACAGTCTCAAGCTACATCAGAGAAGGGATAGGTTGGATATTAGGAAGAAATTTTTCACCAAAAGAGTAATCAAGTACTGGAATGCTTTTCCCAGGGAGGCGGTAGAATCACCATCTCTCGATGGGTTTAAAAAAAGACTGGACCTGGTACTTGGTGCTATAGTCTAGTTGAGGTGTTAGGGCATAGGTTGGACTTGATCTTAGAGGTCTCTTCCAACCTCGTTATTCTGTGATAATTTTACCCTAACTTTAAAAAAAAAAAATACACACCAGGAGATAGAGCAAGCTACTAACTCATAAGCTTACTTTAGCTCCCTCCAAACTCCATCCTGTGAATTAGCAAATGCTGGAATCCAAAACTGAGTTTTCTTTCCACCTCAGGCCCTTGAGGATCAACAACAATCCCCTTTAAAGCCCATCATATGAAGACTGTCACCTGGAGATACATGCCTGATCTATCCACAGGTGATGGACCTGATACGTCCCTTTCCCATTTTTGCAGCATTTACTCTTCTACTTCTTTCCTTAAAAATCAAAGTTATTATTTGCTTTCTTATTTCCTACAGCTTCTTTTTTTTGGCCATCCTACTCACTGAGAAGTATCAGCCATTCAGATGGCCTCCTGCATCTACTTTGAAGATACTATTGGTGGTAGAAGTCATAATATTTGAAGAGCCAGAATTGCCTTCCACCAGCACTGGCTTAAGCACTTAGAGTACATAGATTAAAAGTCATATTTCAGCCACAGCAATAATTTCCAGACCTTTGTTTTGGACAGCACTACAGTAGGCCTTGCTGCAGGGTCTATTTGTGGGGGTTTTTGACAGCAAAAAGACAAAATACCTGGGAATCAGGTTGAAGAAGAACAAAGATTATGGTTTTTTATGGGTACAACAGCTGAGGCAGACCCACTTCCTCCAGACTGCCTGAAAACAGTGCTGGCCATTTCTACCATAAGACACAATGACTTCACAATGTGGGCAAATGTCCACAAGAGATTAGCATGAGACTGCTAACCTCATTTCCACTCATGACCCAAACCTGCACTGGTCCTACTGCCTCAAGGGTTAAAAGGCTAGCATACTGCATTAAAACAAGGTAAGGAAGATATTTTTCCTGTAGTCTCTTAGCTCTTCAAGTTTCTCTTATTAACGTGCAGCCTCTGTTCCTCATGTTGGCCAAGGTCTCACCTAAATCAGGTTTGCTTTCTTATTTTTCAGAGATTGGTAGTTAACACTTTTCCATGTTCCACAGCATTTCCTCCATCCCTTTGTGTGCTGCAGGTTCACAACTGGAAGTCAAAATCTTTCTTTTCAATCTGTCCAAAACTGTGCAGCAGTACCAATGCATAAAACCTTGCACCACCTTTTAGTTCTACGCAAATAGCCAAAAAATACAGCCATGAAGTGTTGTAGGAAGGGTTCCTACACCACATGGAGAGCAGACCATACATAGCCTTGGAGGAAGAGCCTTTGTGTCCTGTACAGGTGCTGCTTCTGTGTCATGCTGGGCAGATTCTCCTTCCTTTTAGAGGCCCAACAGTAAAGTCACAACTGCCTTCCACTTAATCAGGTTCTGTCAAGCCAGTGCCTGATCCAGTTTTTAAATAACAAGGTCCTATGAAGAAACTCATAGCTCACATTATTACAGAGAGGACTGAAGCAAAACTGCTTGTTCATTAACTAGACAAGCAGAAGAAAAAGTGAACTCATGACCACAAGAAGTTATGTGCTTTTCAAGATGGCTTCTAGCCTCTTTAAATCAATCATTGAAAACGTGGCTTCTGTAAGTTACCTACTACACAGACACACTATCAACAGATAATATACAACAGGCACTGACACTGCTTGGTAGACCAAAACCAAGCACTTGGCTATTTGTGTTAAGCCAGAACAAACACAGTGTTGGGTGTGTGCAGCACTCAGCATCTCTAGATCTGCACAAGCAACACAACTTGTTTTCATCATGTCACAGGGGAACAAGAACACAACTTTTAAAGAACCTGGATGTGCAGGTTTATACAAGAATGTAAACGAGTAAAGATGGACAGATGGCAAAGACATTTTCTTCTTTTTATTTCTCCTAGTTTGCTAGTAATCTTTGCAATTAAAAGCAGCCAAAAGTAAATGGTTTAGAAGATTCACCCATATATCACAAAACCATGGAAGAGTCAAGCATCACAAGCCTCTCAATCTCCCGGTTTTACTTTAACAATAATTTTTTTTTTCAGTCCGGGGTTTACAAAGTTATCTGCAGTAGGACCTCCATCAGTAGAATACCTAAATACATATATATTTTATGCTGTAATCATGTCGAGCAACCAAGAAGCCCCTCCCCCCCCCCCATTTTGTGGTAAAACCAGTTACCTCAGGCTGGGAGTAAGGACACAAAAATAACCACTCTCCAAACTAGACAAGTATTGGATTTGCTACACACAACCACTCTGCTTCCTACTCCTCCCAGAACTTTCACATCTCTGAGATTACTCTATGCAAGAGCCTTTGCATATAGACTTAACTATCCATGTATTAAGGCAAAGACAACAAATCATGAATATTAGACAAGGAATGATAATATAAATTTACCAGGACCTCTGGAGATGTGAGTAGAGTAGTCCCAAGGGGTGAGCTAAGAATAGCATCAAAGAGCTTGGCTACGGTTATTGTCTCTAATGGACAAAATTGAATTGACCACGTACCGTCTGCACTTAATGGCAAAAGTAAATTAATTTACAGCAAATGACACCATTTGGTCAAAAATGGGTGTGATTGGCTACTGACAAGTCAATGACAGGCTGACCACAGGACACCACTAATGCAAAGACAGGCATTTAGAGAGTTCTTGAAGCTACAGGACAGCAACACCACAGCCAATTCCTCCTAAGTGATAACAGCAATACCCAAACTTGCTTACTTAGCAAGTTTTGTGAGACTGCCTTTCAAAAATACATTAATTAATAAGACCACAGCTTTTTTATTGCATTTTACAAAACTAAGTGTTTGAAAGCACTTTTGGTTTGCCTTATTTGAGAGCTACACAAGCATTTAAAAATTATACAGGTTCCTGTTCCATTTGAAAAAACAGTCCATGTTCATATGTAACTCAAGTTAGCTGCAAACAGCAACACCACAGTTATGCTCAATTTGCCTGGTGAGATTGATTCAGATTTCTGAACTCTAAGAGACCCATTAACCCAGTTGTTAACACTCACTAAAGGGTTGTGAAATCTGTTGCCTAAGTGGTGCAAGAAGCCAGGGGTTACCCTATTTAGAGTAAAAAGCCTCTTATGCTGACCATGTCTGAAAGGTTCAGTGGGTCACCACCCCTCCCTCAGCCTCTCTGTGACAATACAGTGAGCCTAAACTTAGTGACTCTCACACTCACATCAGTTCCCTGCAGTGTTCACACCACTAAAGGTTCCAAATATTTCTCAAAGCCTATTAAACTTTTTCTTTCTACCAAAGTGAGCCCTGCTGTATCTAACAGACACCCCAGCCTCTCTGATGGAAAGATGTGGGAGCACAGCACATGAGTGCAGCAATGAGGCTCCTGAAATGGTCTCCCCAGCAGCAGAGGTGAGCCTCCACTCGGGCACCTCCTCCAGCACAGGCTGCCTGCTGCAGCTCTGACCTCAGCAAAAGCAACACACACAGGCGCTGAACAGGTGGGAGAACTGTTGGGAGAACAGTTGATTAAAGTGTTGAGGAATAAAATGAGGTTAGATTTAAGGTCTTGCATCACACAAAGGGTCCTGCTGAATTACTGACAATGAAAGGCACTTTAATTGCACTGCTTAAAAGCTCTCAACTGGAAAAAAAAAGGGCATGAATTGACCTCCGTTCCTTCACATTGCTTTCATTTTACTCACGTACTCTATAGACCTTCAGTAGTTACTCTTAATTGCCTTTTGCCAAAGTTTCCATCTCAGTTGCATCTTAGCTAGGACCTAATTTTTTTCCAGTCTCTGACTGAAGAAAATCAGGTCCTGAAAAGGTGCAAGCTTGACACCATGTTTCCATTTGTAAAATCAGATTATTTACAAAACAGGAAGATTTGGCCTTAAAAGCTTTACTTCATATTCAGCATTCCTATCTTCCCCTTTTCAGTGGAATTACACACATGTAAGCTCCACACTTAAAATAGCCACCAGTTTTCATTCATCTCTACATAGATTGCTTGTATCTTCAGGCCATATTACATAAAACATGGGAGCTGGTGAAGTCACTAGAATAACGTAAATTTTATAAAAGTCAGAGCAGTCTGGTACCCACAGGCATTGCTGAGTTTTCACTTAGTGGATCACCTTGGGAAGCCACTTAAGTCATCTAGGGAAGCTGAAGTAGTATTCTAGCTGTAATCTCTAATATCTTGTGCAGCCACCACAACCTCTGAGGAATGCAGCTAGTATCAAAGATTTAATGCTTTTTCACATTAGTGATGTCAGCACAAAATGGCCATCTTCTCTGAATAATTTATCTCCCCACTGCATAATTTTCTTATCTCTTTTTCCCTTCTGGCTTTTTACTGTAGATGGGAAGGCAAAAAGAACCACGGAGCATCCTTCCCATCAATCAATTAAAAAACACTTACCTTACACTCAACATGATTTATTTCTTGTTAATACAATTGTCTCACTATATCCTTCTATTATTATACCCTTAATTCCATTAGCCATTCACTTAATGCTCTCTTTAAAGCTGACCCCAGGCTGAGGAGAAGGGAAAGAAAAGTTTGTCTAATAGTGGCAATGCCAATAAAATTCTGAAGTTTTTCTCTTCAAATCCTGTAGGTCACAGGAAAGACAGGTCCTGGCCATATCCTGCTTGCTCTACAGGAGAGTATTTATTTTTCATGCACTTTCAGCTAAATGGTTTGTTAGCTCCATGCTATTTGTATTTTCCTATTTCACTGTCTTCTGCAGTCCTCTGACACAGCAACTTTACCAGCGAAGTTTTCCCCATTCCTCCTCTAAGAAAAACAACTCTGATTTTGAAAAAAGCCTTTTCAATTTGGCTTATTCCTCAGATGAGGTTAGAGCCTGACACCCTCCTGCCCACCAGTGAATGCATTTACTGAGAGGATGTTTTAACAACACCTAACTACAGAACCCTCACCAGGCAAGACCAAGATTACCCAAGTATGTTGCTTACATGACTGACAGTATCCTCTGCCAAATAAAGTTCACATAACCATCAGATCAATTCTTGGGCATGAGAGCTTGCTAGAGCCTCTGCTTTAAAAGACAAATCCACTGGTAATAGGTTGCTCAGTTGATTTCCTGGCAACACTGATGTCATCGGCCACAGCTTCTGCTTCCTGAGAAATTCTCAATGCAGAATGCAGGGCCACCTCTCCTCAGGCTGAATTCATACCTTGGAAGTCATCTACATGCAGAATTCCAGACCTCTCCTTCAACAAATCACAAGTTCACAGCTTGGGCAGCTCCAAGTTCACAAGGACAGAGTCAAAACAGAAAATTGACAAGTACAGCATGCCATGTTCCACCTGCTGACCAGCAATAGGCAAAATCAAAGGCAGAAGGACCTTTGGGAGAATCTAAAAGCCAGTAATTCTCATGGATTAATTGCATCAGGATCATTATGCTTTCTTAACAGCTTCCAGGCAATTAGTCGTTTCTCTGTGCCTGGACTCTTTCCCTCAGTTTTGTTTTTAATTAGAGTATTATTAGCAATGTGAAATATTTCATACCTTTCTCAGTACACAGTCATGCAGAGATGAATATGTGCCAAGGGATTTGAGTTTGGATACTAGGCTGGTATCAGTAAAGGTCAGAATCTTCGATTTTGGCTCAGTCTCTTCAGGCAACCACCAAGTGGTAGGTTTCAATTGCTGAATCCTACATCTTTCCACTGCAAAAAGACCTTCATTCATGCTGTTGCCACAAAACTCAAAGTGGTTTGCAAACTACACGTATTTTAGCTTTATTTTTGCTCCTTTTTGGCATGTAACAAGGAGTGTTACCTCTCATGCATTCACAAGCAAAGCACTCATTCCATGAGCTCAGCTGAAGCCAAGTCCCTAAAACGGGGCAAGATCATGCTCCCATCTCTGTGGGAACTACAACATCAACTCTTACCCACCACAGGAGCTTGGTTATATAAAGTGCTAAACTAAAGGAACAAAAAGACATATCTATCCTGAGCATAATAGTAGTAATCTCCAGCAAAACTTACACATTGCCAGGGGCCAAGCCATTCTCAAAGAGGCATAATGTGCCTAACAAAGAGCTGCCTGTTAGAGATTCATCTCCAATAACTTTCTTTCTTCCACCTGTATCACCAGAAATTTAGGCAGTGTTGCCAGTAAAAACTCACAGGTTTCAGTGTCTTATTTTTGTTACAGCATGATTTTTATTGCTCTCATCATCCCTGACAACAATTCAAGAGCAGAACGCTTTTCATGGTTTGGGACAGTGCTCTACATATTTAGCAACTTTCAGAAAGAATAATAAGAAGCAAATGTTTTCTCCAGCACTTGCAAAATCTTCAAGGCAGTTAAAATAGAGCTACTAAGCAGACCACACCTTACCACAGGGCTTCCCTTATCACTGCATCCATCAGCTGAACCCTATGCATTTCACTGGATTTTCCTTTACTATGGGAGTTTCCTCCTGATTCTCCTCTGAAAATTCCTTACTACGACACAGTTCATCTCATGAAAGCAATTAGCAGCAGTAAGTGTACACATGCATGTCTCTCCTCACAACTCCTATGTGTGACCATCCAGTAGGTGTGTTCTACTACACCTTGTTAGGCAGCAGCAAAGCAGTCACAAACAAACAAAATTCCAATTTGCTATTGATCTACTTTCAAAACTAATAAACAGGGCTGGTGTTGATGATTGTCAAACCTCTGCCCAAATAAAACTATGACACTTCATAAACATCCAATAGAGATTCATCTACATGTGTCCCATTTCCCCCAGTATTTCTAAGTATATCCCTTTAACACTGAATCTTCTGTTAGGAAATATCATCTCAGTCATACCCAGATGCTCTATTTTAAGCATGAATCTTTCCTCTTTGACTAACTCAAACAAACATCCCTCTTACTTTGGGCCCCACACATAAACACCATTCTATCCCTTGCATTCCTATTAGAAGTTACAGAAGTGAAAGGTGAAAAGGAAAACCAATCCCCAGGGCAATCCAATTGCTCTGCTGGCCTCCAGCATGGACTAACCCTGTACCAGCCAGGTTAACACATCTCCAGAGACAGGCAAGGGATGAGCACAGCAGTAAGGAGGCAGCTTCCCCTCTACAGTACCATACAGGAATGTCGTGTGCCACTCAGAGTTTCCCTTGCTCCATTTACACTCCTCATTTCTCAAGAGTGCATAGAGCAATTCTCTCTTGCCCTTGGTGCTCGCAACACTCCCTGGTACCAAAAGGTTTGGCCACATCCCCTCTGCATGCCCAGAAGACACGATGCCCCACAGCCTTAAACCCAAGCTTTAGCTTGGTTTGAGGCCTAGGTTGTGTGAAAAGAAACACTCCTGACATCTGCTTCTTTCAGCTGATCCAAGAGAAAAGACAAAGTTTTGAACCACACAGCTTGATACCACCACTAGGATATTTGTTAGAGAAGGCAGACCCCTGAAGGTTGAAGATTACTGACACCCCCCTTTTCTGCAAGGAAAGCCTGTCTTTTGGCCATTATTAAACCCCAGAACTCTCAGGCTAATAAACATGGGAACTGGCCTGATCTTTGTACAGCCTGCCTATGGTGCTTTATTGTTTAGACTGAACTGCTTTAACAGTAGGGGGAAAACTTCAGATGTGTGGTGAAGAGGAAAAGGTGGAGAAAAAATGGTAGTTTCTTTCCACACAACATGAGACTTTCCTGTAGTGAAATGAAAAGGCATTTCTTCTGCCCCGATCAGTCATAACATTTAAACCACAGAGCTAGCCGTGAAATCCTATGCATCATTTAGGACTTTGATGCTGAGCTGACTTCATAGTAAAAATGTCTTGGCAGGGCTAAAGCACCTGCTGTCAAAGGGAAACACTGATTAAAGGGGTGGGTGTTTTTTTAAAGAGGTCTCGTTCACTTTCACAAAACTGCATTAGGGTAATCCCTGAGTTATATCTCTGATGAGTAATTACTCCTGCAGTGTGGCTAGAGAACTGCTACTCAAAAGCCTCATTAAAACCCATATGTATTTCTTCTGCATTTTCCTTTCAGCTATTATCAATGACAATGATCCGTGTATAAATATACACTTTCCTCCTTGATGATTATCCCTATTTCTTCTGCCTGATGCATTTAGCAAGGCCACAGTTCAATGCTTTTGAGGCCACAATGGCCGCTATGGGAATTAAGTCTGACATCAGAAATACTGAATTGTAGCTTCAGTGAATGAATTAAATGGGGAGGATTACCCTAAATATCACAGAGTGTTCCCCCTCTCATAGCCAATGGAAGCCTATTTACTATGGAACCAGTTAAGGATCTTACTTTAGGCAGAGTCCATGAAAATTAATTTTACCATTTGGGACAAGTTGTTCTGCCATTGCTTTAAGAGCAGCATAGTTACATACAAACTGCTGCTTTCTGTTCCTTGTGTCAGTGTTTATAGAGTGGGATCTCCTGGCCAGTGGCAGACACTTTTAGGCTTTTTTCATTCACCTGTGGCCTAAAGGTGCCCAAACCTACACATGGTGGCCAGAAGCGAGTAATTCACTTCCTGAAGAGAAATAGACTCCAAGATGATGCAGCTGATTATTACAAATAGAACTAGAGGCTCATTCCGAGTACTCTCAAATAAAAGACGCAATTTGCTTGTACTCATTTCACCAACTCAGTTATCAGCTTCTTACTGAGTCAAGACTGCTAGAGCAACACTAGTGTTACCACCTGCTCTGGAAAGCTATACCAAGATTAATGGATCTTCAGAGGGAAAAATATTAGGAGTAAAACTCATTCAGCTTCCCTCTGCCTCAGGTAGTGGCAATGGAAAAGCATACTGATGAAGCAAATAAGAAGAAAGTCCCTGGATGGGGGAAGCTGGAAGAGAATACAGATGCACAAGGCTCAAGAATGGCTAGAAATATACAACATGCACTAGAAAAAAAAAATCCTTGCAAGTCTGAGAAAACACCAAACCTTAGAAGAAATTAAACTGTAAATCAAAACAACCTCTTACTCAGCTGGTTTTACTCAATTGATACAGCTTTCTTAAAATGTCCTTGGCCTTCCCAGCTTCTCTTTGGAGCATAGGTAAAATGTTATACTGGGATCCATTACCCTGTAACTTCCTCTGTTCCTCAGAATGGAGAGACATGCTTTCATTGCAGAGCTTCAGAGGGGCCAGCACCTGCTAAGGTGGCATTTCTGTTAAAATATGGGCCTTGGCAGTAAAAACAGCAACAAAAGCAGCAGTTCTCAAGAATCAAATATCTATCCCAAAAGAAGCATAAGGGTTTAAAACAGTAGAAAAGCAATTATCTCTCTCTTCTATTTCCCAAGGCCTAGGGAAAAAAAAATGCCCAAACAATTAACTTTGAAGTTTTTCCTCCAAAATCTCATGGTCATTGTTTTTTGAAAAGTGAAATCTGAGTTTAATCTACCAGCACTATAGGCAACAAAATTTTTGTTAGGTGCAAAATGATGGATACAATTTCTCTGTGCAAGGCCCTGCTATTCATATCTATGTGATGCTTCTATACGGGAGAAAAAGTCATTTTTAAGCTATTAAAAAAATGCCAACAACACATCCCCAAAACCCAAATTCACTACCCCACAAAAAACCACAAAACACCCAAAAATAAAAAACAACAACAACAAAATACAAAACCAGAACAACACTGAAGCCTTCATTGGGAAAATGTTTAATGGAATGGGTAGGTCCCACTGCTCTTTTTTGTAATACCAAAATCAACTTCTCTTCCAGTACTTTGAAGAGTCACAGCCTTGAAGGCTAAAAGGCTGATGCAGAAGCCTGTCTGTCTGCATAACTATGCTTAGAGAGAAATGCCTCTTAGGATATTCACATGCACAAAATAGCAAGCAGCACCTACAAATCAATCAAGCAGATAATGCTGTTAGCATTTATTCACAAGATAAACAGCCAGGACAGAGCAAGCACATAAGATCACAGGAAAACACTGAAAATGTTTGCTTTATGAAATAGGCAAGCAGTCTCAAAGGATGCCCTAAGAGAAATGCCTTAAGGATGAGGAGAGTTTATTAGCAGGCAGCCTTTCATCAGAGGTAGCTCAGCACATAAACTGAGGGAAGAAAGAAGGGAGGGACATTCAGAGTGATGCCATTTTTCTTCCAAAGAAACAACTAGGTGTGATGACAACCTGCTTTCTTGGGGATGGCTGAGCACTTGTCTGCTAATGGAGCATGGTGAATGAATTCCTTGTTTTGCTTTGCTTTCACACAGACTTCTTACTTTACCTATCAAATTGTCTTTATCTCAAAGTGCCAGTTTTCTCACTTTTTTGAACTCCCTATTCTCTGCCCCATTTCACTAGTAATGCCCCCTTGACTTCAGCACCACTGTAGAAGACCCAGGACAGCAGCTGTATTCACTTCTCCCCATCCCTACAGACATACAGGTGCTCCTACTTTCCTTTGGAAATTCTGGCAAAGAAACAACCTCAAGGTAATAAAATGTGAGGAAGGCCCTATCACATGCAGCATACACTTGGACAAAGCAACAGATGCAAGGACAGTCACACAGCATACTGGAAATTAAACAGGAAGGCTATATTTCCACACATGACATGACAGTGCCATTTAGAAACCATTCAAAAATGTCAGATGAACAAAACATAAATCTGCTTCAAGGTAAATAAACAGTATCACCACCCTGTTGGCAGTTTCAGTAGGGAACATACAGCAACTTCACAACAATATTCTAGCATTGCTCTTCATGACTGAAGAAACCTCATTATAAATATATATTACTCAACAGAGATACTTGGAATAAACCTATACTTGCACAGTCCTTCTACAACAATTGCTCAAATGAAAGTTTTAAATATTACTTATTTTTGTCTCCTTTGTCAAGGCAAAATAATAATAATAGTATTTCAGCAATGCCAAATGTGATAGTCTAAATATTTTTAACTCTCACTAACTCAGCAGAAAAATTATCTTCGCAACATATATTTGGCAGTACCTGTTTGGAGGAGCAGGAGCAAGGCTGCACACACACCCTGGGGTCAGGCAATCCCGGGGACAGAAATAGCCACAGCCCTGAAGGAGGGCAGAATAGGCTGGTGGTGGCAGATCAGCTCAGCCACTAGAGGTCTTGCCAAGTCTTCACCAACAAAGCACTCTAGTAAGGAGCACCAGACACACCAGAAAAGAGCTCTACCTCTTGTTTTGAGCTTAAATAAGAGTCCCAAGCCGACAGGCAGAGAGAATGAAGTCAAGGTGGCTGAAACAGCTCGGGAAGTTCAGGTTCTGCATGTCCTGAGGTCTGCTCAGACTCAAATGAGCCAATTATTCTCAGCTGGCCTTTGAGGGAGTCTCTGCTACAGGACTGGCTGGGGGAATTCAGTGAATCACTTCAGACACCTGAGACAAATCACATCTAGAAGAGTCTCTTCACTGAGGCTGAAAGGCACGTGGCCAGCCAGGAGATGCACAGGTGCCCATATTTTGCTGTGATTAATCCCTCCCAATGCTGTAGAGATGCCTAGCCCAGGCTCAGGAATAAACAATGAAGACAGTCAATTGGAACTTGAACCATCTCTGAGCCCACTTGTTTCTTACATATGTGTTTCTGTATGTCTTAAAAAGCATTTTCCTTTTACAGAAAGCTCTGCTTTCTATAGGTTCTGTACAGTACTACAAGGAAAACCATGTGGGCCTGTTTTGCTGTTTCTGACTATAAAAAACATGTTATAAACAAAAAGCTTTTGCAGTTGTTGCCCAAAAGCTTCTTCTTTTGCAGACCCACAAAGCAAATGGTCTGAGAGCTATTCCCTGGCGCATGGGCTTTGAGCAGGAAATTTTCCAAAAATCTATATTCTTGTCATTTTGCCACAATTTTAAATGCACAGAATAACAGAATGGGTGAGGCTGGAAGGGACTACAGTGGGTCATTGGGTCCAACCTCCTTTCATTCTAGGAAGGTTCCCTATTTTGGATAGACTAGAACCTGGGGTTGTTTAAGAGACAGAAAGAGCTGTGAATTTTGATCATGTAAATGGGAGTATCATTTCATAAAATGCTTTTTATGTGAACCGTTTTTCACAATCTTCTCAGGTAAGTTGTTATGGCCACTGTATATTTTCAGCAGTTGTACCTCTAACTTAAAAATAATGGTGCTGTATTGACCACAAGATAACCCTTTTTCATTATGAATAACATCAGATCATATATCTTGCACACGTTTTTGCTTTATTCAACAGTTTTTGCTGTGCCTGACCTTATTCTATTAATGTTAAGCAGAATTAATTCAAGCTACAGGCTTCTTTTTTTCTTAGTGCAACACATCTTGCTTAAAAAAGTAATGTATCACTCCCTGATTAATTTTTCATGACCTAAATTATTACCTTTTCCCCATGGTTGTCATTGTTCTGTATTTTTTTTATGAGCTACTAATTTTTCAAGTATAAATTTGAACCTGCTTTACTAATGTGAACAGCTGGTAGGCTTACACAGCTGAGGCAGGGCTCCCAGCAGCCTTGCGCTGAAAGTTTGACACAGAGACCAGAAGTCAATGGTTGTAAAGCAAGATCAGTCTCTATTATAAATAGGATAATTATATATGGTAGCTGGCCCTGATACTGGCCAGCTGAGTTTGAAAGTCCTTACCCAGCTGAAGACACAATCTCCAGTTTGTTTTTAGCTCTGATTTTCCTAAAACCATCCAAAAAACAGTTGTTACCTCTGTATTGTATTTAAAATCATTACACTACAACCACTGAAGTTCTCAGCTGTGTTTACCACATACATTTACATACTTGTGTCTTAACTATCTCATAACCACATGAGCCACAAGTGTTGTCTTATATATCAAGAGTTCTATGCAAAGGTTCCATATCTTGTTGTCTTATACAGCACAAGGGTTCTCTTACCATTACAGTGCAAGGATTCCATATCTCCAGAGTTTGGTACCTCCTCGATGTTTCTCACAGGCAGCTCCTCTAGCACTGACTGTTCCTGGTCCTTGCAGCAGCCATCTAACTCCAGATCCCACCAATCCACTCTTTTATAACACTGTTCTCATTGGCTACA